>NC_060953.1:16526346-16527760 GCF_022045245.1 Lucilia cuprina | reverse complement strand
AGTCTATAGTCTAGTCTATAGTCTAGTCTATAGTCTAGTCTATTGTCTAGTCTATAGTCTAGTCTATAGTCTAGTCTATAGTCTCGTCTATAGTCTAGTCTATAGTCTCGTCTATAGTCTAGTCTATATTCTCGTCTATAGTCTAGTCTATAGTCCAGTCTATAGTCTAGTCTATAGTCAAGTCTTAATCTGCTCTTTACTTTAGTTGTAGTTTACTAATGCAATTTTTGTGAGTGTATTGTGTATGCAGTACATTAAAAAATCATATGGAATCTATACATATACATATTATCTATCAGAAAAGCTACAAACATTAATTGTATTAGTTTGCACGAATATTTATTTATTTAATAAATATTTCAGATCATATTAAAATATTTACCTGCCATTGAATTTTTATGCATTTCTAATTTAAAAAAAAAAACTTTACAAAACCAATAAAAATATTCAAATAAATATTTAATTATATTAATTTATTTAAAAAAATTCACAACAAACACGTTTAAAGCACAAACGAACAAACATTTTGTAGATCATATTTTATTTGGACAGACAAATCGGGTTTAATTGTCAAGACATTGGTTTACTAATCAGTTATTAACACTTTATTTGAATTACATTTTAACATTTTAAATTGTTACAAATTTGTAGAAAATTTTAGTTTAGTTTTAAATAATTAAAACTCAATTGCGTATTATGGAAAATTATTACATTTTAATTAGTTTCTTTTATTGTTGTTTTTTTTTTGCCATTTTATATTTATTTAATTTTTATTGTTTATTTAGTTTTGTTCCTCGTGTAATGATGACTTTGAAATGAATAAAAGTTTAAATTCAGAATGAATTTTATTTTCATCGATGTTGTTGTTATTATTACATAGTTCAAGTGCAAGTAGTCAGTATTTTTTTTTTTTTGTAATAATTCTGAATACCAGCACTAGCAACAACAACAAGAACAGCAATTACAACAATAAAAATACGTACAATAAAATTGAAATCAACAAAATTGTATTTGCAAAGACAGAAAATTTATTGAATTAAGAATGAAACAGATAACAATTTATAGCAACAACAACAATAATAAAAGCAAAAAATGTAGAAAATAAATTCGAAAAAAGTCATAATCAGTGCAAAAATACAGAGTTGCCACTACGTTGATAGTATATCAAAATTTATCGAAAATTTTCGATAAATTTTACTATTTTGTCGATTAATTTTCGATAAATTTTCTTTTTATAGAAAATTTTTGATAAATTTTCGATAAACTTTCTTTTTGTAGAAAATTTTTCGATAAATTTTCTTTTTAGAGAAAATTTTCGATAAATTTTCTTTTTATAGAAAATTTTCGATAAATTTTCTTTTTATAGAAAATTTTCGATAAATTTTCTTTTTATAGAAAATTTTCGATAAATTTT
>NC_060953.1:16469194-16526246 GCF_022045245.1 Lucilia cuprina | reverse complement strand
GACTATAGACTATACTATAGACTAGACTATAGACTAGACTATAGACTATACTATAGACTAGACTATAGACTAGACTATAGACTAGACTATAGACTAGACTATAGACTACTATTGACTATTTTAATGAAATTTTTTTTTCTCACGTGTACAAATTATTTACACCCTGATTTGACAGATAACAAAAACTGCAGCGTTTAGGCACCATAACTAAATAAATATTTAAATACCGGTTAGACAGTTGCCAGACAGTTAAAGTTTTTGTTAGTCTAGCGTAGTTTTTGTTAGATTATTTGTTTTGAAAAGCAAAAAAAAACACAAGCAGCAAAACTTAAATTTCTACCAGTTATTTGTCTAACACTTCAATAGATCCCAACTAATGATTGCAAAAGCTTTTTGCATCCATATGGGGGCAACAGTGATTTGCGTTAGAAATATTTTGATCATAAACAAATATTTATGTGAGAAAATCATTTTAAAGGTGGGTAGTGCAATGAGTTTATCATGAGGTTTGTAACTTAAAGTAAATGACCGAGATATGTACTATGTGTATCGTGCTAGGAATTAATCTAACAATGCAGAGGGGATTTAATCGACATTTTTAAAAATCGATTAACAAAATTATTTTTTTCCAACCCACAGTGCATTTGAAAAAAATACGTATTAATTATTTCTTGATTTCCTTCAGTTATGAAATTCAAATAAATGCAACAATTCGCATTTAGTTTAGAAAAGAAAAAAACAAGTTATTTCTCAAAATTTATTATCTGATATTACAAAAATTTTACATTAATTTAAACCTTGAACTAAAATCACACGAACTAGTTGTTGTGCTAAATAATGACAACAACAAAATTTTAAGAAAATGAATTAATATATTAATTGAAATTATTTCATTATTTGTTTTCTTTCTAGATTTTCTATGGTTATGGCTATTGTGTTACTAATGGCAATTGCCATTCTACTGGCCTTCTATTGTAATTTTGATTTGCGCAAATTTTCCGAGAGTTACATCAAACCATTGCTGATAAAATCCGATCAATTGCATAAATTTGCCAAAGATTCAGAGGCTTCTATAATAACAGACAATGATTATTATCATGCTCGTGAAATACGACCCAAAGGTGTATGGGATATACCGGGTCCCAAGTCGTTGCCTTTGCTAGGGACAAAATGGATTTTTATGGTGTTTTTTCATAAATACAAAATGTCTACTTTGCATGAAGTGTATGCGGGTAGGTAAAACTTTTTCCTTTTTTAGGAAAACTAAGTCCACATAACAATGCATTTTTCTCTTTAACAGATCTGAATCGTAAATATGGTGATATTGTTTTGGAGGTTATGCCTTCGGGCATACCCATAGTTCATCTTTTCAATAGAGCCGATTTGGAAAAAGTGTTGAAGTATCCCAGCAAGTATCCCTTTAGACCACCTACCGAAATTGTGGTCACCTATAGACGTTCGAAACCCGATCGTTATGCCAGTGTGGGCATAGTAAATGAGTAAGTGTTGTTTGGCCTCTATGGGCTTAACGATAAACAATTTATGGTTGTATTAAAAATGGCTTCTGTTTAGACAGGGTCCTACATGGCAAAAATTACGTTCATCGCTTACCTCCTATATAACATCGCCGCGTATATTGCAAAACTTTTTGCCAGCCCTAAATTTAGTGTGCGATGATTTTATAGACGTTTTAAGGGCTCAACGTGATCCCCACACATTTGAGGTACGTAACTTTGAGGATATAGCCAATTTAATGGGCTTAGAGGCTGTCTGTACTCTTATGCTGGGCAGACGTATGGGTTTTCTATCCACCAATTCAGAACAACCGGAAAAAATCAAACAACTAGCGGGTGCCGTTAAACAATTGTTTATATCGCAACGTGACTCCTATTACGGTTTGGGTCTGTGGAAATATTTTCCCACCAAAACGTATCGTGAATTTGCCCGAGCGGAGGATACTATTTACGAGTAAGTTACTAAAGACCAACCTAACATTATTGTACAGCTCTTAAGAAATCTAGAAAGTAACTTCTCAGTTCATGCCTAGTGTGATTTCGGAAATGGTGGATAAAGCATTGGAAGAAAATAATGCCAATTTCATGCATCACGACGATGATCTGCGCAGTGTCTTTTTGAATATATTGGAAATAAAAGATCTGGATATAAGGGATAAAAAATCGGCGATTATAGATTTTATAGCGGCCGGCATTGAAACGGTGAGTATTTTCATTTAGTTGTTTGTGGCAAATAATACATTTATTTTTCCTTAAATTACAGTTGGCCAATACTTTACTATTTGTTTTAAGTTCTGTTACTAGTAGTCCTGAGGTTATTACTAGAATATTAGAGGAGTTTCGGGAATATCGTAGTACTTTAATTTTACAAGATGCTTTTACAAATGCCACCTATACAAAGGCATGCATTCAGGAATCGTATCGCATTAGGCCAACGGCGTTTTGTTTGGCGAGAATATTAGAAGAGGATATGCAATTATCCGGTTATAATTTAAAAGCAGGGGTAAGTAAAGAATATCAAAATTGTAAAAAAGGGACTTAAATCCAAAAAGAAACGCTGGATTCAATCTGAACACAATATCGCAAAATATATTCTAGTTTTTGGACTAGAGCATTGACTAGAGCATGGCTTAGAATATAAACTAATATTCAATATAACCTCTTAACCAGCCTATAGACAAGTCTAAGGTCTAGCCTTAGGACCATTTTGGTGATTAGTATATCTTAAGACAAGGCTATGTTCTAATCGATTGACTAGTCGATTGGCTAAGATAATAAGTAGTGTATGAACTAGACTACGGACGAACCTATTGACTAGGTTCTGGACTAATGCATTGACTAGATTGTGGACTGGACTATGCACTAGTTAATTGACTAACCTAAGAGTAAGCCTACCGATTAGCCTAATGTCTAGACTATAGACAAGAATATAGACTAGAATATAGACTAGACCATAGACTAGACTATAGACTAGACTATAGACTAGAATATAGACTAGACTATAGACTAGAATATAGACTATAGACTAAACTAAAGACTAGACTATAGACTAGACTATAGACTAGACTATAGACTAGACTATAGACTAGACTATAGACTAGACTATATACTAGACTATAGACTAGACTATAGACTAGACTATAGACTAGACTATAGACTAAACTATAGACTAGACTATAGACTAGACTATATACTAGACTATAGACTAGACTACAGACTAGACTATAGACTAGACTATAGACTAGACCATAGATTAGACTATAGACTAGACTAGTCTAGTATATAGTCTAGTCTATAGTCTAGTCTATAGTCTAGTCTATAGTCTAATCTATAGTCTAGTCTATAGTCTAGACTAAAGACTAGACTTTAGACTAGACTATAGACTAGACTATGGACTAAACTATAGACTAGACTATAGACTAAACTATATACTAGACTATAGACTAGACTTTAGACTTAACTAAACTAGACTAGACTTTAGACTTAACTAAACTAAGATCTAGACTATTAACTCTTGACCATTTATGGGCTTGACTTTTGACTAGTCTATAGTCTATGAATAAGTCTACAGACTAGTCTATGAATTAGTCTATGATCTAGTCTATAGACTAGTCTATGAACAAGTTTATATACTAACCATTATCAAAGATTCACATGAAAACTTAAACAAATATTATTTAATTTTCCAGACCGTAGTCCTGTGTCAAAATATGATTGCCTGTCACAAGGACAACAACTTCAAAGAGGCCAAAACATTCCGTCCCGAAAGATGGATCGATACTGAGGGTAACTTTAGTGTAAATATTGAAAGTTCAACAATAGTAGTGCCCTTTGGTATTGGCAAAAGAACGTGTCCGGGTAAACGTTTTGTGGAAATGGAAATTGTGTTACTACTAGCAAAGGTATACAATCAAACATCATATCATATTGAAATATTTTTTTATTAAATATTATTTTCTTTCTTTAAGATATTACTCGCCTTCGATGTCAGTTTCACCAAACCGCTGGAAACGGAATTTGAATTTTTATTAGCGCCTAAAACTCCACTATGTTTAGCGTTACGTGATCGTGTGTTTTGAAAACACCTGCATACATTCATACATAACTGTACATAAAACTATCTATAAAAACAAAAACTACTATAAATCTACTAACAGCAACATTAACATTAACAGCAGAATGTTAATAATATTTAACATATATAATATTTTTTAACCAAGTATTCATTTAGTCTAAGAGTTGCCAGTTTAAAATAATAAACAAAAATCTTTTAAACTTTTAAAACCTCCTCTCCACCTCCTCTAACACCTTTTAAAACCATTTTAAATTGTTTTATATAAAATTTAAGCTTAGCATAAATTTTATTACTGAAAAGACAAAAAACAATTAATATTTTTTCTTGTAATTAATTAAAATAATTTCTTTATAATTATTATATTTTTATTTTTTGTTAGTTTTTAAGTAGCTGCATTTTTTGAGTGTGTGAGAGTAACGAAAGACTGTAACCGATTTGCAATTTAATGTTATTTATTATAGAAACAGAGAAGAAATATAAAAAATATTAATAAAAAATGGAAAATATATAAAAAGAAAACAATTTGTAAATAAATAAAAAATATACTAATTGTTTGTGTGCGTAGATTCTTTATAGAATTGCCTAGGGTTAATTGATGATATCTGAGACCATAATGTTCTGTAAGAAATCCAGTTATTATTCTGATATCGACTAGAGAATAGACTAGACTATGTACTAGTCTATGATCTAGACATGACAAGAGTTTAGATTATAGACTAGTCCATAGACTAAACTATAGACTAGACTATAAACGAGACTATGGACGAGACTATAGACTAGACTACAGACTCTAATATAGACCAGCCTATAGAAAAGACTTAAACCTAAATGCAGACTAGACCAGACTAGACTATAGACTTGACTATGAACTAAACCAGGCTATCGACTAGACTTTAAACTAGATTATAGACTAGACTATTGACAAGACTTTAGTCTAGACATTAGACTGAACTATGATTATATACTAGACCATAGTCTAGACAATACGCTAGTCTAAAGCTTATAGTCTAATCTAAAGTCTTGTCTATAGATTAGACTATGGACTAGTCTATAGACTAGACTATAGACTAATCTATAGACTAGACTATAGACTAGACTATAGACTAGACTATAGACTAGACTATAGACTAGACTATAGACTAGACTATAGACTATACTATAGACTAGTCTACAGACTAGTCTATAGACTAGATTAGACTAGATATATAGATTAGACTATAAACTTTGGACTAGACTATAGACAAGATTATAGACAAAATTATAGACTAGACTATAGACTATACTATAGACTAGACTATAGACTAGACTATAGACTAGACTATAGACTAGACTATAGACTAGACTATAGACTAGACTATAGACTAGACTATAGACTAGACTAGACTATAGATTAGACTATAGACTAGACTATAGACTAGACTATAGACTAGACTATAGTTTAGACTATAGACTAGACTATAGACTAGACTATAAACTAGACTATAGACTAGACTATAGACTAGACTATAAACTAGACTATAAACTAGACTATAAACTAGACTATAGACTAGACTATAAATTAGACTATAAACTAGACTATAAACTAGACTATAAACTAGACTATAAACTAGACTATAAACTAGACTATAGACTAGACTATAGACTAGACTATAGACTAGACTATAAACTAGACTATAAACTAGACTATAAACTAGACTATAGACTAGACTATAAACTAGGCTATAAACTAGACTATAGATTAGACTACACCCTAGACTATAGAATAGACTATAGATTAAAGGTTGTTTTCCCAGGAGAGTGGCCCTTTGGGTAATTTGGGATTATTAATCTTTAATACGGATGTGTAGCGCCAATGACGTTTTGGAGCAAGTTTTCATAGCAACAGTTATGGATACATAAGCGAGACGATAAATCTTATCCAGCGATGGAGACGATAAATCTTATCCAGGTAATGGAGATATTTTATTATAATTTCGATTCCTGGGCTAATGGTGATATGGGCAAAATTCAAACACGAATATATTGTCTATGTAAACAATTTCTTTTCAAAAACATTGTAGGGAAAATATGTTAATTAATCATCGTAAAGATTTTCTGGCAACACTATGTGGTACTTGTTTAACAGAATTTTCAATTAAGCTTTTATTCTGTTAACTACATAATCTGACGCTGTACATAACATTTTTGACAAATAAATAAGCACGACTTTAATTAAAGCTGTTTCTGTACTGTTCTCTTTACATTGAAAGAGAACAAGAAAAGTTGTTTTTTTAAAGAGAGCGCTTAAAATACAACAAAAAGCATTTTTCTGTTAATAAATTTTCAAACAAATGAAAAGAAATTTAGTTGTTATTTAAGAGTGCTGAAGAACGCGTGCGTGAAAATAGTGTAACGGTCAAAACGCAGTGAAAATAATTAAAACGGAAATTAAACTAAAAATAAAGCAACGAAATTTAAAAACGAAATATTATATTAAACAAAAAGAAAAATAACGTATAATTTAAAAGTGTTTTTGAAAAACAGAAATTAATAAATACTAAACTGCACTTGTAGTAAAAATAGTTTTTTTGTTTATTTGCAACAATAACCAAACAACAGCTTTAACAACTACAACACCAGCAAAAATGTGTGTAACTAAACTAATTTATTATTAAAATTTTTTTGTATAATTATAGACGTATTTATTAAATATTCATTATATGCACAATTAAGTAGTAATCATTATAAATTTAAAAATTTAAATTTTATAAACAAAAATGGAATTTACAAATTGTAAAAATATATAAAAAATCTTTACAAACAAATAATTTAATAACAAAAAAAAAATTTGAAACCTGTTTGTGATGTTCAATTATGTTTTTAAATTGACGTTTTAAAAATTGTATTATTAAAAAAAATGCATTTTATTGAAAAAAAAACAAAACCAGTAACAACAAATATTTCTCATACAACAACATGAGCAATACTACTAACAATAACAACAACAACAATCAACAGCAACAGTTGTGTAAACCTATCTAACGTCTATTTGTTTTATACATTTTTTTTCTGCCTCCCATCTGATGATGAAAATAAAACGTTTTTTAACACTTTGAATACAAATTTGAAAAAAAAATAATAATGAAAACAATTTGAAGAAAATAGTAGCCACACCTTAATTTAACTGAAATATTTTAACAAAAAAATATAAATAAATTGTACTTACACGCTTCTAAACATTTTTTCACATATTTCTCATACAAATAGACAATTTCATTCATTTATTTGTTTATTAAAAAAAAAAACAAAAAAAATCTACAAACTTATGTTAAATGAATCACTAGGGAATTTTTGTATTGCCATCAGTACAACAGATCTAGTTAGGCAATATGACACTACAACTATCTCCTCTCCACAACCCTTAATCCTCCTGCCCTAGGCGGCCAGTAATTATATTGTTGTTTATTGTTTGTAATGCAGTTCTTTAAAAGTATTGAATTGTTATAAAAATGGCCATCCGCCCAGCTAGTTAGTTAGTTAGTTAGTTTGTTAGTAAGTTGGTTAGCTAGCTAGTTAGTTAGTTTGTAAGTAAGTTAGTTAGCTAGCTAGTTAGTCAGTTAGTTATTTAGTTAGTTAGTTAGTTAGTTAGTTAGTTAGTTAGTTAGTTAGTTAGTTAGTTAGTTAGTTAGTTAGTTAGTTAGTTAGTTAGTTAGTTAGTTAGTTAGTTAGTTAGTTAGTTGGTTAGTTAGTTAGTTAGTTAGTTAGTTAGTTAGTTAGAATATAGACTAGACTATAGACTAGACTATAGACTAGACTATAGACTAGACTATAGACTAGACTATAGACTAGACTATAGACTAGACTATAGACTAGACTATAGACTAGACTATAGACTAGACTATAGACTAGACTATAAACTAGACTATAGACTAGACTATAGACTGGACTATAGACTAGACTATAGACTCGACTATAGACTCGACTATAGACTCGACTATAGACTAGACTATAGACTCGACTATAGACTAGACTATAGCCTAGACTATAGACTAGACTATAGACTAGACTATAGACTAGACTATAGACTAGACTATAGACTAGACTATAGACTAGACTATAGACTAGACTATAGACTAGACTATAGACTAGACTATAGACTAGACTATAGACTAGACAATAGACTAGACTATATACTAGACTATAGACTAGACTATATACTAGACTATAGAATAGACTATATACTAGACTATAGAATAGACTATAGACTAGACTATAGACTAGACTATAGACTAGACTATATACTGGACTATAGAATAGACTAGACTATAGACTAGACTATAGACTAGACTATAGACTAGACTATACACTAGACTATTAGTTAGTTAGTTAGTTAGTTAGTTAGTTAGTTAGTTAGTTAGTTAGTTAGTCAGTTAGTTAGTTAGTTAGTTAGTTAGTTAGTTAGTTAGTTAGTTAGTTAGTTAGTTAGTTAGTTAGTTAGTTAGTTAGTTAGTTAGTTAATTAGTTAGTTAGTTAGTTAGTTAATTAGTTAGTTAGTTAGTTAGTTATGTTAGGTTGATAGGAGGATGTATACTACATCAAATCCGAAGAAATACACCTAGGCCACTATCGGTTCTGTTGTGCGCTCCAATTCAAGAAAAGAAAAAAAATTTTCACTGAATGTATTATTTTTCCATGTTCAGAAACTCAGTTTCCTTTACGTAATTCCTAAGAATCTTACAATCGGTGTTGGTTAAGAATGTTATTTCCGGAATAACATCACTTCCAAGATACTTGGATCTAACTTCGACGAATGCCTGACAATGGCAAAGAAAGTGCTCCAGAGTTTCACTGTCCTCTCCACATGCTCTACATTCGTCTGAATCCGGACTTCCAATTTTGTATAGATGTGCTCGTAATCCTGTGTGTACACTGATAATACGTAACATCATACTAACCTCAGACTTGCTCATTTTGAGAAGATTTCTCGTCTTGTTAGTTAGTTAGTTAGTTAGAGTTCTAGTCTGGTTGACCGGAGGTGGTGGGTTCGATTCCCACCTGAGGCACTGGTTAAGGAGCGCACAACAGGCCCGATAGAGGCCTAGGTGTATTTCTTCGGATTCGATGTATATATGTACATCCTCCTTGCAAACTAACTAACTAATTACTTAGTTAGGACATACTTCCTAGCAATTCTCCAATTTGTGAAGCACATTGCTCTCAACATATTTGGATCGTATTACGATCATTTTTATTACATTCATTCGTCTTTATATGTTCCTTTAATTGTGTACAGTTGTGTTCAAAATCATAATACATACCAAAATCTTAACATCGACTTTAACCAATCTGTAAAAGCTTCACCTTTTTCTGGTTTTTTGCATCCTGTCTTTAGATGGTTATAGTGCTAGTTTTGGCAAGATCAGACCACACGTTAGACATATGTTATACCGAAAGATATCTCAATGGATATTTAATTTTAGACCCAGATATCTTGCAATACAATATTTCCGTTTCTGACTAGAGGCAAATATATCTTTTCAAAACATTTCATTCCTTCAAAGATTGCCCTACAATACCACTTTCTATTGTTTCATTACACCTAAAAACAATTGCCATAAATAACGCAAAAAAAAACCTATTGCGACAAGTAGTCAGCCGTCATTTACATGCATATATCCTTAACTGGGTCTTTCCTCCGTCCACTCATGTTCATTTAACACAGTAATTGTTGTTAAAACGTTTTAACATTGAATTTTTATTTAGTTCATAGTATTTGTTAGTTGTTTTTTGTTTTAGCCTCGTTTTAAAATTTAAAATATGTCTATATGGTAATAGCATTGATAAGTCCCCCCCTTTTTAGGCAAAGTTCTTTAAAAAAAAAACCTACACCAACAACATTCCACATTAGGTTTTATAAAAACGCCCCTTCTACGTTTTTAAGAATCTAAATTGTCAAGAGGGTGCTTGTGGGTTTTTTGAATTTTGCATTTAGTGCGATTTAAATTTCAGGTTTTAAATTTCAAATTAAGGGGAAATCGGTTTGTTTATAGTTATTGATAATATTTTTTTAAATTTCGCTTTAATTAAGGAAATCATTGTCTATATAAGATTTTATTTTTTGAAACCTCTTAAATTTTTAAAACTATAGTATATTCTGCGTCCACTTGTTCACACCTTTAGTAATTCTAATTGATACCATTTTGGATTCCACATAAGCGATCAAGAACTTGATTCAATCAATTGATATGCCCCTTTTTCACTAGACACGGCACTAGTTACTAGTTCGCTTAAAACAATGGACGCTAATTTCTCTCAAGGGAATATAGTTTTTGTTTTCATATTGAACATTTTGATTTCACTTTAATATAATTGCAAACTTTTCTTCACCATATCTTCTTTGTTCCCCCTATTCATAACAAGTGCCCACTCTAATAAACGTTTATATAGTTTATTTATTAAAATGTTTGTCATTGTTTTGTTTAGCTCGTTTTGTCTCTGCATTCGTGTGTGTGTGTGTGTGTGTTTTTTGCATTCTTTCGCACGTGCAAGAGCAGCAATGCAGAGTAGTAGGAAGAGAAAGAAAGATACAGATATAGATTAAAGCTCATCATAAATGTTTGCGTGACAAAATAAGTTTGTTTTGTTTTCATTTTTTTGTTTTTGTTTCAGATACAGATGCATCCGCAATGTATGATAGAGATGCCAGATTTGATTTCTTTTAAGTCAAATGAAAAATTAATATGAAATTCCATCCATATGACAAAACAAGTAGGAAAGTATAGTCGGGCATGACCGACCATATAATACCCTACACCATGAGTATATTTTTAAAGTTTTTACTTTTTATAAAGAAACTTTTATGTTGAATATTATTCCAAAATATTTAAGCAATTTATTGACAAAAAAACTAAATTTCTAAATGAGGCTTTATATAGGTCAAATATGGGCCGATCCTCGGTAAATTTGGGAAATGATATATTTTTAAATAACAGTTAGTTTTGTTGAGTTTCATTGCGATACAAATGGTTACAAGTCAAGTTTGAGACATTTTTTGAAGAGGGTTTGTATGGGGGCTAGGGTAAAATAAGGGCCGATCCTTACGAAAATCTGCCGTGTCATTTATACTTATATAAAACTTATTAGTACCAATTTTTAGAGAGAGATAATAGAATATTTGACGTAATTATGGCATAAAAAGTTGAAATCGGGAGGTACGATTGTATGGGGGCTAGGTGAAATAATGGACCGATTTCAACCATTTTCAATAGGCTTCGTACCTGTGTCAACATGTTTGGTCCAAATTTCATCAAATTATCTTGAAAATTGAGGCCTGTACCTTGCGCACAAGGTTTACATGGACAGCCAGTTAGCCAGCCGGACATACGGACGGACGGACATATCAAAATCGACTCAAAAAATGATTCTGAATCGATCGGTATACTTTAAGGTGGGTATTGGACCAATATTTTTGTATGTTACAAACATCAGCACAAACGTATAATACCCTCCCCAATATAGTGGTGTAGGGTATAAAAAGAGGATAAAGGTGAAAGTACACAACACGCGTTGGGGAGGCAAGGCGTTTTATGCTTTTCAAACTTTTCGAGTTGAAAATTGCTGAACGTTTCGTGGCAAACGCATTACAAACTACCGTGTGTAACTTGTTAAATGTAAATACAATATTTCAACTTTTTTTTGACAGAAGTCTACAACGCGTTGCCGCGTGTTTTGTACTTTCACCTTAAAAGACGTATGATTTATAATTATTGTGTTTACACGATTGGTATAAAACAATAATAAAGTATAATGAAAACTGCTGTTTTCCTTTTCTCCTTAGTGTTTACGTATAAATACATCCCTGTTCTAATGGGACTTACTTGCTTTTTGAATCATTTCAAAAAAATGAAAAGAGCTATACGACTGTCAAATTTTATATACGTAATTCACCTCAATGTGTGATGATTTATTTACATTTTGCATTGAGACGATCCCATCCGTACTTTTCTACACAAAATTTTGACAGATCATATTACTTGTGTGCTCGTTTGAAGGGGGCTTTACTAATGCCAATATAATGCATAAGAATGAGCAGAAATTTTAAAGAAACCTACTATTATTGTAAACATATCTTTATAAAGATACTAAACCGAACCTAATGTTACGATTTTCATCGGTAACGTTATGTAGTCACTTGGAGGCAATTTTAAATTCTATAGAGATATCAATCCAAACCTAATGACGTAGTTAGTATCTCTGTTTCTATACCTTTCAAAAATTACTATTTTTCAGGGGGTTATTAAGACATTTATTCTAAATTCAAAGTAATTATTCAATAAATCTGGCATCTCTGTTAATACGATAGTATAGTTTGTAGCTTATCGTTGCAAATTTTTCACTAATTTGCAGTCGTCAGTCTATGAACGTCTGTACTAGTAAAACTGGTTTTCAGTTAAAAAGTAGTTTTTCTAGCAAAATTTTCCTTTCTGTACACAAAACAATAACAACAACAATCTGAGAAAAAAAAACTATTAAACAACAGTGTCCACATGTGGAAAAGTAATTGAACTTTTGTAGTTGGCTCTTATTATTATTGTTGTTAGACAGAGATGGTGAAAATAGTACGCGATAATAAAAAAAAACACTACAATCTCAGATTGTTCAAGTCAATTTTCACATATAACTAACTAACAACAACAGAAGCGCTTAAACTCCTTTACAAGTAAATTTCAACACTAGCAGGAAATTGCTGAAAAACATTTAGAAAACAAGCGAAAAAATTCTTAGAAATAGTTACTTAAGATACTTGTAAAAACATCTATGGAATATGTTATGCTTTAGTTCTTATTATATTCTGTTAAATAAATAAATTCGATAACATCTGTTGTAGAGTTGCATGTTATCTAGACGATGACATGCACTCCATGCATCACATGTGAATGATTCATTTTATTTTAATAATTCAATTTGTTTTGTTTAGTTTTGTGTTTTTTTTTTTCTTAATTTTTTATGAAATTCCATGTTAACCCTTTTTATTAAGTACTTTTCAACTTGTTGAACTTTGAGCTAAAGTTACAATGGAAATTATTTGAGAACAAAAGAATATTCTTAATAAAATTTGTTTTCAGCAGTAAGATGGAGGGGGAATTGCTTAATTGAGTAATTATTTAAGTTGTTGAATGGTGCAATTAAGAAAATTATAATAACTTGTGAAGATAATTAATAGTGACATCAGAATAGATAGATTTATCGAAGATTGAATGAATGAATCCAGTTGAATGTTACTTATGTTTATCTTCTTGCTTTATCATCCTCTTCCTTGGTTTCTATTAATATTTATACATATTCTTTGATTAATTGATTTGATCAGTCCGTATTATAAAAGTGGCATGATCCAGGACAGTTTGAACTGTTGTAAAGCGTATCAGTCTGGTAAATGATTCACATCTCTTACGTGGGTGGAGCATACGACATGTTTCCTATAATAGAATGTCCATTAAGTATACTAATTAGAATTTTTATTCCTATAGTGTTCAGAAGCATTCCTATTAGAATTTCTAACGAATTTTATTCAAGGACCAAGAAAGTCATACTCCCTTTTAAACAAAGAAAAGCCCATAACATTTTGGATATTACAAATTGAGTGCCGATTTTTGTCACGTATTCTAATGAAGATGAATGTCGAAGTGCTTTACGTGAACGCCTGCCATGTTGGCTTATTTCATGGTATTTTCAACCGCTTTTGTAACGACTCACCACCAACCCAGTATAAGAGCACTTTGCTCAAGGACTCGAACTATCTAATCTCTTGCCAAAGTTGTCTCGTTTGGCAATAATAGGTGTCATAACCCTTTCCCATTGTTGCGATCTTAAAAATTAACAGTTTCGATTAAGAATTTGTGATCCTCTGCACTCAGCAAAATATGATGCAACAAACCTGTTAAAGTGGGCTGTTTAGTCATCGGGAGATATTTGAGGTATTCGTTATATTTCGAAGGCATTGACCATTTGTCACCTGTGATGTGTCCTCTAGTTGAAATAGATGAAGTTTAAAACCTTAAATACAAAGCTTTGGTTAACACCAAAAAGTATAACGGGTCTTTTCTTTATGTGTTTCGCAAATAAAGCTTCAAATAAAGCTTCACTAGACCAGCCTTTAGTAACTAATCAGAATTTTAATAGTGATGATAATGACAAAGGACTACTGATCTCCAAATTCATTTCCAGAAAATATCTCAGAAATTAAAGGTCAATATTAATATATTCAGAAAATTATTCCAAATATTTGTTCCCAAACTTTTGTAAACATTCGTTTATTCCTTTTTACCGTGCAGACATGCCTGCACCTTATAAACATAAATCATAAAGGATACTTTACCAAAAAATTAAACGCAATTCCTTTACAAAGTAAATAAACAATAAACACACAAATTTGCCAATTATTACCTTTTGTTAACTATTAATTTTATAAACAACTTTGACTTTTTGACCCAATATATGATCAACTTTCTATTGATCAATATATTTCCAAAAAGAAAAACTATAAACAACGATAATTTTAAATGCGACGCCATGTATATACATAGAATTCGTGTTGGTATTTAGTAAAAAAAAACAACAACAACACATTAGACCAGCAAAAATTAAACACGTGAGACTTTTAATAAAAACAACAAAGACAAAAACAATTTTAACACGATAAACTAAAATCAAAATATAATAAAAAATGTATTAGAGGAAAACCTTAGGCTATAAAATCAATGACAAACAAATGCAGCAATAAAATACAAATAAAAAAGGGAATTGGTAACAGAGAGTGAAAGAAGGAGATGAAGAAAAACTGACCAATAACAAAATATAATATGTAAACACAACTTGGTAATAAACACGCAAACAGTGGGTAACAAAATAAAGAAAAAGTAACGAGGCGAAATTAATTAACGGTAGTATGAACTGAAACAATTTTGCGTAAATAAGAGACTAGTTTAATAACTCTTATATGGAGTTGTCTATGGATTAGTCTAAATGCTTTTCTATTGAATAATCTATTGATGGGTCTTATTTATGGACTATTACATCAAGTAATCGATAGACTAGTCTATGAATACTATTGCTCCTGACAACCTTACTGAAAGGCCTATTAACGACATAGTTTGCTCCTTTTTTGGACATTTGTCGTCGGCCGTGTAATCGAAGGGGACTCTTCTTCGGATCTCTGCTACTTAGGCGCCTCCGTAGTTGATGGACAATGGACCATTACATCCAGTAATCGATAGACTAGTCTATAAACACTAATGCTCCTGAGAACCCTACTGAAAAGCCTATTAACGACATAGTTTGTTCCTTTTTTGGACGTTTGTCGTCGGCTGTGTAATCGAAGGGGACTCTTCTTCTTCTCCGTATTAGATTTTGTCACTTCTGCTGCGGCTAGAGGAGCTGACTCCTTTTGTCTCGCCATGATAGTTTTGACCCACTTTAGAGACGATTTCTCCTCCTTGGACAGTGCTTTTTGTGCCGCTGGTAACTTACACACAATGGAAGGTTTGGTAGCAGCGGTTGTTTTATGGTTGCTTATAAAGCTTGGGCCGGCTGCTTGCGGGTTTTGTTGTTTTTTTTTTTTTTCTTTTGCACAAGGGGACATGAGAGAATTTCTTGTAACCTGAAGGCAGGGAGCTGGCTGACTATTGATTAGTAAGGGCTGCTATCGCTGCTTCAGGGGTACGTGCCACATCTGAAGGCTTGTTAGGAGAGTTGATTTGCAAGCAAGTAAGTTAGGTTGATAGGAGGATGTATACTACATAAAATCCGAAGAAATACACCAAGGCCGCTATCGGGCCTATTGTGCGCTCCTTATCGCGAATAAAGCAAGTATGTTACTTAGACAAAAAATTTGGGCTGGTTGCTTGAGGGTTTTGTTGTTGTTTTTGTTGCACCAGTAGCTCACGAATTACACACGCCCATTGCGACCGCCTGACTAACTCGTGTGCTGGTAACATTCCACTCACAACAGCCCGGTGTCACCGCTGTGGGAGTAGGGTCTCCGGAGATTGTTAAGCCCCGAACCAGATACGAGGGACATTTTTCTTCATCCTAACCTACTGCCAGGATACAAAACAGTCTTCCCTCTGAGATCAAACAACCCATCAAGCCCAATATGGGACAGACTCTTAATAAATTTCATACGTGTACATTTAAGTACTGGAATTCACTCAATTCAGACCGCTCTACCGATTGGCCCATCTTAGTGATAGAAGAAGCTATCGATAGAGCGACTACTGACAGACCACCCAATATGGGAAACCAGACGACTGCCTGGTGGGAATTCGCCAGTGAAGTTTTTCTTTTTTGTTGAACACTTTTGTTCAACACTGTAATTGCATTATATAAACATTGAAATGTGTACGTGAACTCTACACCTTTGTGCTTGGCCTCTTTCTAGCTTCGCCGTTAAGCATGTGAATAAATAATTTGTTATTATTCATAAAAAATAACAACATGAACGACGCGCCGCGGCTACTTTGATAAAAAATTTCAAATCAAAAAGTGGGGGGAAATTATAACTCTGGCATTTTACCTCCCTGTATTATGAATAAGCAGAGAAATAAGAGAATATTGAATACAATCCCTCTACTAGCTAGCTGCGTATTTGTTGTACAGTTGAGTTTTGACCTTTTTTTACGTCATTACTTTTTTGGTGGGTGATTTGTTTTTATTTTTTTTTATTCTCTGCTGTTATTGTGTCATTTCTAATGACGAAACGCCATGGAGCAAAACAAAAATCCAAGAGAAAAACAAGTTCTAAACAAAATATGGTTAATGGAAAAAGACTACAAAAAATGTAAACAAATTTTACTGCAACTGGTTTTTTCTATTAAAACATGGTCAATGACAGTTTGGTAAAAACAGAGAAGAATCTAGTTAAAGTATGCGAGAGAGAGAGAGAGCGTAAATATTTAAATTAGTAAACTAAACTAGAGTATACAAACATCCATAGTGTAAACGTCTAATACTTTTATTTCTTCTTTTGTTGTGTATTGAAATGTAAAGTGTACCTGGTATGTATGCACTTGCTAACAAGTGGCCTCAAAGGTATTAATTATTTATGTAAATCACATAAATGCTACCACTGACCACACCTGTCTAAATTACATACTACTTGGTATAAGGTTAAAAAAATTGTTGTATAATTGCTTAAAATCATACCAAGATGCCTATCTGAACATTTTAAATTTCTTATTAGATATAAGTTACACAAACATTAATTCATTTAATTAGCACCGAAAAAACGTGGATGAAAATATGTATCCATTCGTGTTAAGATCGCGCGGAAAATTTAATATTTATAAATATTAACAAGTAATATTTCTATTTTCGGCTGTGCCGAATCTCATATACCCTTCACCAAGTATGTTTTAAAAAACAGTTTTTATTTATTTTGTTTCTCTGCACACATGTCACACATAACATACACACAAACAAATATAAACTGTAGTAGAAAGAAATATTAACCATTGTACTGTAATACCACCGTCATAAAAAAATACACAGCTGAATAAAACCAAATACATCTCCACACGCACATGTACATCTTTATCCAATTCACAGTGTTGTTGTTGCTTTTTTAACAAAGCATGAAAAAATGTGGCTTTTTTGATGAAATTTTAAGAGGTTGTCTCGGATTTTTGCTCATATCTCCGTTATTTACAGACCGATTTTGCTGATTTTAAATAGCGATCTTCTCGAAAGCATGTCTAACTGAATTATTCGGATCTCGCCGATATCTGGGGACCTTTAAAAACTGATTTCAACAGACAGACAGACAGACGGACATGGCTTAATCGACTCCGCTATCTATAATGATCCAGAATATATATCTACTTTATAGGGTCGGAAAATTATATTATAGAAATTACAAACGGAATGACAAACTTATATATACCCTTCTCACGAAGGTGAAGAGTATTAAAAGTAATTCGGATGACAAACCGATAGATAAATGTCCAGATAATTAAAGAGTCCTACTTTCGACAGCTAAATATTACTAAAGCAGAACAGTATTGGTATTGATTAATCACCTGAGTACCATTACCCATTCGTCGATTCACATTGTGAACAATTACGTTCATTGTCATAGGTTATTCATTCAAATTGTTTTGATTTGATATAATCAATCGTATTCCTATAGAGTATTTAATAAACGCCTATCACCATCCGCTTTCAAAGAAATTTTCTTGTTCCTCATGCTTAAGCTTAAGTCCAGCATACTACTAGTTATAAAGTATAATTTTCTTTTTTAGACGATGAAACCTTAGAACTTTATACGGTTATTGACTCTATTCCATATAATAATTTTACTAACTGCAATATTGCTATGATTGTTGTTATTGTTGATAAGAGGTTGGGCAGTTTGCAACAGAAACCTGTCTGCACAAAAAAATATATTCTATTTCGCTAACAACTTGATTGCATGTGAAAAGAAGAAAACAACAAACATAAGTATAGGTTTTCTAAAGAGAAATTCTTTAAATAGAAATTTTTGCAAACACGTTTTAAGAATAATAAACAAACGCAAAAAAAAAAAGAAAACAAATAAATTGGCGCTAAATAATATTCATACAATAAATGATCGTTTATAATTTCTATTAACAAGAGAGTTTATTTTTGGTTCATGCATGCAAATGAAAAATTATTACTAAGTTGTAAAGATGCTAGAAATAAAAAATTACAGTTGTATGTAATTTTAAACAGCTTCCTGTCTAGAGTGTTTAAGGAGAATTTTTATGATTTAAAATAGACTACAGACTGTTTTATAGTTCAGACTATAGACTATTCTATAGTACAGACTATGGACTTTGCTATAGTCCAGACTATAGACTGTTCTATTATCCAGAATATAGACTGTTCTATAGTCCAGACTATAGACTGTTCTATAGTCAGTCCAATAGACTGTTTTATAGTCCAGATACAGACTGTTCTATAGTCCAGACTATGGGCTATAGACAGTCCATACAATAGACTGTTCTATAGTCCAGACTATAGACTGTTCTATAGTACAGACTATAGACTGTTCTATAGTCCAGACTATAGACTGTTCTACAGTCAAAAATATAGACTGTTCAATAGTCCAGACTATGGACTGTTCTATAGTCCAGACTATAGACTGTTCTACAGTCCAGACTATAGACTGTTCTACAGTCCAGACTATAGACTGTTCTGCAGTCCAGAATATAGACTGTTCTATAGTCCAGACTATAGACTGTTCTATAGTCCAGACTATAGACTGTTCTATAGTCCAGACTATAGACTGTTCTACAGTCCAAACTATAGACTGTTCTATAGTCTAGACTATAGACTGTTCTATAGTCCGGACTATACACTGTGCTATAGTCCAGACTATAGACTGTTCTATAGTCCAGACTATAGACTGTTCTATAGTCCAGACTATAGACTGTTCTATAGTCCAGACTATAGACTGTTCTATAGTCCAGACTATAGACTGTTCTATAGTCCAGACTATAGACTGTTCTATAGTCCAGACTATGGACTCTTCTATAGTCCAGACTATAGACTGTTTTATATTCCAGACTATAGTCAAAACTCATCAAGACTTCTGATTTATATTCATATTGATTGATATTAGATTGAACTATATGAATTAGCATCTTTAAAGTCATCTTTTTCAGACTCTTAAATGTTTATTTTTATATTTTTTCATACTTTTCTTTAAAAAGTATGTCACTTAAAATAATTGTGATAAACTAACCTTGGTACTAAATAACACATTTTCGAAACTAATTCTTTACAGATTTTATTTCATTTTTATTGGTAGAGGCCAACTATACCCACTTTCAATGCATGATTGCTTATGTTTTATTGTTGTACACATATTGCGTATATTTTTACGTAATTTATGAACATTTCTCAATGAAGTACTTTATAGTTAAAATAATTTAATGAAAAATTAATGATCTTTCAAAAGTAATTGAAACTAATTTAGAAAAACAAGCAAGATGACATAATAAAGATTACTTTTGTTTTTTCTAGCGATTTTCTTTTGTTTGTTTGGGGAACAGCATGAGTTTTTTAAGTTCTATAGGTAGTTTAAACGAAAAGCATACAAAATTTAGTTTTGTTGTTAAATATTTCAAAGAATTAGTATTAAATTTATTTATTCTTTTGTAATTTGCAGAAATATCACGTGTTGAAATGTCACCGGCCGAAGAAAATTCCTATACAACGGGTCCCAGTAAAACGGCCACTTATACATTGGTGGCCTTAAAACTGTTAGAATTGGTGAGTCAGTTAAACGATTGTAATTGTTTCATAATTGTTTTAATTAAAATTATATTTTGTATTAATTTATGTTGGTGTAGTGTCTCATCATTTGCTGCATTGGCCTGATCGATGAGCCAGCCACACATTCCTCTATACGCACATTTATAACGCCACGCGTGGTGGCCTTATGTTATGTGACCTTTGGCTCTCTGTTAATTTATACTGCCATTTATTTAATTATGGCTTTATTTGGTGATTTGTAAGTTTTTTAATATTTTATTAGTTATTTAAGAAAGAACTTTAATTGATGTTTTTTTATTTCGTTGTTTGATCTAGAGCGCCTTGGCGTACTTCAGCTTTATGGTCGATTGTGGCTTTCATATTGTTTGTGGCCGCCACTGCCTGTTTGTTCCGCGATTGGTCTTCTACCAAGGATTTAAATTATTGGCATCCTAATATGCAGCGTTTAGATTTGGTATTGGGTGCTGCTTCTGTGTCTTTAGTAACAGCTCTCATTTATATTTTGGATATTTTGGCCACTTTACGTTTTGGTTTAAATGGTTCTTTAGAATAGTTTAAATTTTTTTCTAATTAAAATACTGTGGCAACTCCATTTACAACAAAAACAAACAACAAATTCGTATACACCGTCCATTTCCATGCCGTCCCTGTTTATTTTAAAATTATCACTTAAACATACCTGTATAAGTGGTTGTATGCCTTAGCTAGCTGTTTAGTCAACAGGTTGCTGTCTTTGCTAAATCATCAAACTTACTTTGTTTTGAACTTAACATTTTACTGTAATATTTACAGTAAACATAAAGAAAAGCAACAATTTATTTTATTTTAACATACACTTTTATTAATCTACATAAGCTGTGTTCCCGTACTTAATAGTTTAAAGTTTTACAATTGAAATTAGTCAAAAAAAATTTATATAAAAAAAGTTAATTTTATGTAAAATGCTAAAGAATCATTTTTTAATATTTAGTACGGCTACACAGCTTTTATTTTAGTTTTAATTTTTTTGTTTAAATTAAAAAAATACACTTTTTCTAACACCACCCCTTTTTATGTTTATTAATGTTTAATTGAAAAAAAATTAAAAAAAATGTACAAAAAATTATTTAATTTAATTTTATACAAAAAACGTAACTAATATTTAAGAACCAAAATATTTTTTTATAATTTTTAAATATTTTAATAAAATATATTCGTAAATGTTTGCAATTTTTATACCCTGCAAAAATAAAGTGTTTTTTATTTAGATTTACCCTAGAGATAATTCAGTAATAAGGCCTCTGTACTGAAGATATATAATCGGAATACTTAAATTTTTTAAATTGGGTTCAAGTGAGGAACAATTTGAGGCAACTAACAGATTTAAAGACATAACCCTAGGCCACTTGTGGGCCTATTAAGAGGTGGCTAATACCTCCAATCTGACCGGGATTGAAAAATTGGTTACAGTCTACTGTTTGACTTAGTCCTTGCATAGATTGCCAGAGGTCCAACCAGTGCACCGCGAAATCTGGTACTACGGGTGGCCAGTTGCGCGCAGGACTATGTCCTGGCTGGTCAGTTGGTTGAGGTTCCTTCGGGATCCACGTAGTGGCTGTGGTTTAAACCCAAATTTGGGGGAGAGTAAGTGGCGGTTAAAAAACTGATGCATGATAATAGTCAATATTTCGAGATAAGTTCGATGCTGTTGCCGAGAACAACAGACACCTCGCAGTCGAGTGACTGTGGGACTAAGCGTTGGAAATGAGTTGGTATTAATTGTATATGGTACGGGATGAATGTGAGGTTCGGCGGGACCCAACAACCAACAAACCGTCTACCTAATGAATGTGTCGTATGTTTTTCTCTTATGAATGCGATGTGTGCTGGGTTGAATGATGATGGATGAAAGGTATCATATACATTTGATACCATTGAATTTCCTTCCTTATCCAGATATGTTCAGGGTTTACTCTGTTCATATCAGAATTACCACTGTGTGTCCCTGTGAGTAAGAACAAGTCTACGGCTTATTGATGATCGTACTTCGGTCTACCGGTTACGTCTCTAGGTGCTGTTGCCGAATCAACAGAGGCCATCCAATGGTCAAGAGATTAGATAGCTCGAGTACTCCAGCAAAGTACTTGTGCATGCGACGGTAGACCGTTCTCAAGTCTACCCAGTGGTTGAAAAAGACCACCGTGGGATAAGGCCGTCAAGGCAGGTGCTCACGTAAAACTCTCGACATTCCTGTTCCGGATTCTTATTATTTCTGTCCAAACCTCTGTCTGTTGAATTCTATGTTTGATTTCAAAAATGGGCAATATCGGTCCACGCAAATGCTGCTAAAAACCTCATAATTATAATATTATGGAGCTATCCGGGTCTTTATTTTTCTGTCCATCTCTTTGTCTGTTTACAGTTTTGTTTGTCATAAGAAAATAAGCAATAACGGTCTACGATTTCGGCAGGCAAATGTCTTCCCCAAAATGCTGCTCAAAACAATCATAATCATTATGATGTTTATTAATAGATCAAATATCAAAAAAAATTCCAAAAACATACTGTTTCGTATTCAATATCAGTCCACGATATTTATAATGATTGATATCTTTGTTTGACTTCAAAAATGGGCAATATCGGTGATAAAACTTTGCAACAGGCCAAAATTACACTGTACGATATGGTGGATCTTAAGGTACTTCAGTTTTAATAGTACTATAATAACGATTAAATTTAATATAAATAGTTTTATAGAATCAAAACTATCTATACCAAATGAGAATTGCTCTATAATTGGTTATTGTTCAGATATGTCTTATTTTGTTTTTCATTGTTTGAAACTTACCAGAGCCAAATATCGAAGGGCAATTACAATTTTTTAAACGATTTTCAACAAAGGTCCCCTTTATCCGAATTGACAAACATTTTCAGAATCAAAATCGATATTTTTTGCACAACTCTAATGCTAATATAGACAGGTCAGTCACAAAATTCCATTCGAAAGTAAAATGATATAAGTATTCTTCTCCTTCCAAAAAGTGATCCTCACCTAGGACATCAAAATGTTAAATGGAGTATGTTTATCCCATATATTTAGAGTAGTTTTTAACCATTTTTATCCCTTTGGGTAGTACTTTTTACACCCGTGTTTGAAGTATTCTTAACTTTTTGCTAAAACAATAAGAATGCAATTCTGCGAATAGGTTCTATTAATGAAACATGCCGTGATAGTGGGTATATAAGATTCGGCTTAGACTAATATAACACTCTCACTTTATTTAAATTAAAAAATTTTGAATGCATGTCATATAAAATGATCTATGATTTAAGCACCGAAGATATTTGGAAGCTCCACCAAATTGTTCCCAATAAACCTACAGTCGAATATTACTAAAATCTTTATTACTTAGATTCAATTTATTATTTTTTTCTCTTAAAAAACGTAGATTTTGATTTAATCATAGATTTTTGGTGCAGTTGGATCCGAATAAATTGTTTGAACTTCTTGTTTCAGATTCGTCTCAAAGAAATGTTTTTCTCGATTTTTACAACGTATGTCGTGGAATAAAAATGCAACTGGTGAGAATATCAATATTTGTATGCCTGTAAATGAAGATAAATCGGTTTATTCTATTGTTGACCAATAACAACTGATTACTTACCAATTATACATAAGATATATAGTAATAATTCAAGAGAAAAGTAACTTATTAACTGATGTACAAAGAATATAATTTCACCAATGATACTAAAACTGAAAATAATCAACCAGGGTGCTATAAATAATAGACGTTGCTGAAAAAAAGAAAAAAAATTACCAAAATATTTAGTTTTTCAAATTATAAAATTTTTTGCTGAGAATTTAAATAACACAATTTAGAAACTGTTTTTCACATATAATTAATTTAATAATTAATTACCTTAATAATTCCCAAAATCATTAGTCCAGTTATAATAATCATAATCAATGATATAACAATAACAGCAATTGGAACATCTAGTGAAGGTGGGGGATTTTGCTCATATTCATTGAAATCTAAAAAAAACACAAAAGTATATTATGTACTATATATTGTGATCTTGATTGATCGTATTATCAGAAATACATTAGAAATTTTAATAATAATTTAATAAAAATCAGTTGTCATCGAAAGCAAGATAGGTTTATATTTGTTAACGTTGGTAACACGTCAAAATATAGACTGTAGATTCATAAAATTTTCGGTCTTGGTAAGATTCTCAAAAAAAATCTCGCAATGTTTGTCCGTTTGGCTGTTTGGAGCAAGACAAAAACCAAACAGAACCGTTAGTTAGTTAATTAGTTAGTTAGTTAGTTAGTTAGTTAGTTAGTTAGTTAGTTAGTTAGTTAGTTAGTTAGTTAGTTAGTTAGTTAGTAAGTTAGTTAGTAAGTTAGTTAGTTAATGAGTTAGTTAGTTTCGATGAGTTAGTTAGTTAGACTATATACGCGATTATACACTGGACTATATTTGAGACTATATAGTGTAGTTTATAGTCTAGCCTACATATAATCCAGTCTACAGTCTAGCCTATATATAGTCTAGTCTATAGTCTAGCCTATATATAGTTTAGTCTGTAGTCTAGCCTATATATAATCTAGTCTAGAGTCAAGTCTATAGTCTAGTCTATAGTCTCGTCTATAGTCTATCTTATAGTCTAATCTATACTCTAGTCTATAGTCTAGTCTATAGACTAGTCTATAGTCTAGTCTATAGTCTAGTCTATAGTCTAGTCTATAGTCTAGTCTATAGTCTAGTCTATAGTCTAGTCTATAGTCTAGTCTATAGTCTAGTCTATAGTCTAGTCTATAGTCTAGTCTATAGTCTAGTCTATAGTCTAGTCTATAGTCTAGTCTATAGTCTAGTCTATACTCAAGTCTATAGTCTAGTCTATAGTCTAGTCTATAGTATAGTCTATAGTCTAGTCTATAGTCTAGTCTATAGTCTAGTCTATAGTCTAGTCTATAGTCTAGTCTATAGTCTAGTCTATAGTCTAGTCTATAGTCTAGTCTATAGTCTAGTCTATAGTCTAGTCTATAGTCTAGTCTATAGTCTAGTATATAGTCTAGTCTATAGTCTAGTCTATAGTCTAGTCTATAGTCTAGTCTATAGTCTAGTCTATAGTCTAGTCTATAGTCTTGTCTATAGTCTAGTCTATAGTCTAGTCTATAGTCTAGTCTATAGTCTAGTCTATAGTCTAGTCTATAGTCTAGTCTATAGTCTAGTCTATAGTCTAGTCTATAGTCTAGTCTATAGTCTAGTCTATAGTCTAGTCTATAGTCTAGTCTATAGTCTAGTCTATAGTCTAGTCTATAGTCTAGTCTATAGTCTAGTCTATAGTCTAATCTATAGTCTAGTCTATAGTCTAGTCTATAGTCTAGTCTATAGTCTAGTCTATAGTCTAGTCTATAGTCTAGTCTATAGTCTAGTCTATAGTCTAGTCTATAGTCTAGTCTATAGTCTAGTCTATAGTCTAGTCTATAGTCTAGTCTATAGTCTAGTCTATAGTCTAGTCTATAGTCTAGTCTATAGTCTAGTCTATAGTCTAGTCTATAGTCTAGTCTATAGTCTAGTCTATAGTCTAGTCTATAGTCTAGTCTATAGTCTAGTCTATAGTCTAGTCTATAGTCTAGTCTATAGTCTAGTCTATAGTCTAGTCTATAGTCTAGTCTATAGTCTAGTCTATAGTCTAGTCTATAGTCTAGTCTATAGTCTAGTCTATAGTCTAGTCTATAGTCTAGTCTATAGTCTAGTCTATAGTCTAGTCTATAGTCTAGTCTATAGTCTAGTCTATAGTCTAGTCTATAGTCTAGTCTATAGTCTAGTCTATAGTCTAGTCTATAGTCTAGTCTATAGTCTAGTCTATAGTCTAGTCTATAGTCTAGTCTATAGTCTAGTCTATAGCCTGGTCTATAGTCTAGTCTATAGTCTAGTCTATAGTCTAGTCTATAGTCTAGTCTATAGTATAGTCTATAGTGTAGTCTATAGTCTAGTCTATAGTCTAGTCTATAGTATAGTCTATAGTGTAGTCTATAGTCTAGTCTATAGTCTAGTCTATAGTCTAGTCTATAGTCTAGTCTATAGTCTAGTCTATAGTCTAGTCTATAGTCTAGTCTATAGTCTAGTCTATAGTCTAGTCTATAGTCTAGTCTATAGTCTAGTCTATAGTCTAGTCTATAGTCTAGTCTATAGTCTAGTCTATAGTCTAGTCTATAGTCTAGTCCATAGTCTAGTCTTTAGTCTAGTCTATAGTCTAGTTTATAGTCTAGTCTATTGTATAGTCTATAGTCTAGTCTATAGTCTAGTCTATAGTCTAGTCTATAGTCTAGTCTATACTCTAGTCTATAGTCTAGTCTATAGTATAGTCTATAGTCTAGTCTATAGTCTAGTCTATAGTATAGTCTATAGTATAGTCTATAGTCTAGTCTATAGTATAGTCTATAGTATAGTCTATAGTCTAGTCTATAGTCTATTCTATAGTCTAGTCTATAGTATAGTCTATAGTCTAGTCTATATTCTAGTCTATAGTCTAGTCTATAGTCTAGTCTATAGTCTAGTCTATAGTCTAGTCTATAGTCTAGTCTACAGTCTAGTCTATAGACTAGTCTATAAATAAATATGGGGATTCAAAAGTTTCTGCATAACCGCATATTGCACCATTATTTGTTACAATTATATATAAACATTGAACTTGCCCTTAAACATGTATGTTAAGTAATTAATTTCATGTATTTTATTTGCCGCCAAAACTGTCAACACCGTTAAAAATATTATAATTAAACTTGCGGTTAGTATCCCGTGTTTAGACAGATTATCAAGTTTCATTTTTAAACTTTCCGATTTAGTTATTGATATTAAATACTTTTTATTTATAAATAATTTTTCGCTTCCAACGTTTTCACAGATCAATATTTTTCAACAAACTAATATTGCTAGCCAGCACTCATTTTCACACAATTTGAGATAGTCGTATAAACAAAAAATTTTATTTATTTCGATCACCTTTGACTTGTCAACAATTATATTTATATACTAATAGAATTTTTTTTGTTTATGAATTGATTAAAAGCTTTATGATCGTATATTTATTAGAGGGAATCGCAATAAAATTGTATTCATAGGAGAAGGATAGAGAGGGGGAAATATTATGAAAAACCTAGGTTGTTGTACAGTGTTGTAGTAAAAAATTAAAATACATATTTCATAAGGTTAGCTTATATAGAAAGTAGCAACATTTGTATTAGAAACACTCGAAGATCATTTGGTTTACTGTGTACCTATAAAATTCTTCTTCTAATTATGTTTATATTATTATACCCATATTACTAACTTGTTTTTACATAAAGTTGTATTTAAGGGCTGCTTTTTGTATGACAATGTTCAAAATCCCTATTTCTCAAATGCTTTCTTAACATCATGCACTTTATTTAAAATTGTTCAAAGAAATTCAAAATAACAACTAAAAACTTTGCCGGCTTGCACTTGAGTTTAAGCCGCTGCCAAAATGTTTAGTTTCTGCCGCCGTCGCCGTTAATGTTTATCGATGCAGGTGTCTGCACAGCTGTTGGCGCCTTTTTGACAGATGTGTGTGTGTGTTTTTTCGCATACGGAAAAACAAAACGAGGAAAGAAAAAACACACAAAAATAAAACAAATTTTTATTTTAATTAAAAAATAATTTAAAAATAATGCAATACTAATAAAATAAAAAGAAATTAAACAAGAATAATTATTAAAAAAAGAAAATAAACAAAATGAGTGCCGATAAAGATGAAGTGGAAGTGAAGATGTATGAAAATTTGGAGAAATATTTTGGCTTTAAAGAATTCAAGTCGGAGTTGCAGAAAAAAGCCATCAAATGTGCAGTGAAAAGTCAGTGGTGGTTAATACAATTAACAAAATTACTTTTAGCAAGTTTTTGTTGTATTAAATGTTGTAATTATTTTGTATTACAGAAAAACGTGATATTTATGTGAGTATGCCTACAGGCTCCGGCAAGTCTCTATGCTTTCAACTGCCAGGCCTCATAGCTGAGGGTCAAATTACCATAGTTTTCTCACCCCTGTTGGCTTTGATTAAAGATCAAATTGATCATTTGGCAAAGTGGAAGATACAGGCCGATTCGTTGAATTCAAAAATGTCTCAAAAGGAAAGAGATCGCGTTGTGAATGATTTAAAGGCCATTAAACCAAGCATACGTTTCCTATACATCACACCCGAACAGGCGGCTACCAAGGGATTCCAGGAATTACTGGCACAATTAGTAAAATATGATAAAATTGCTTATGTGGCGGTAGATGAAGCTCATTGTGTTTCCCAGTGGGGTCATGATTTTCGTCCAGACTATTTGAAATTGGGTGAATTGCGTAGGAAATATCCAAAAATTCTATGGATGGCTTTAACGGCCACTGCCTCGAAACATGTTCAAGAGGACATATTTAAACAGTTGAGTTTGAATCAACCTGTAGCGAAATTTTCCACACCCAGCTTTCGTAAGAATCTTTTTTATGATGTCGTCTTTAAGAATTCCATCGAAGATGATTTCCAACATTTGGCCAACTTTGCCTTGCATTGTCTAGGCGATGAAGAAGAATTTCGCGAGACTTCCGCTTCCAAGCGTGGTTGTGGCATTATTTACTGTCGTACCCGTGAAAATGTTGAGAGAGTTGCTTATGGAGTTTCACGCCAGGGAGTGGCAGCCATTGCCTATCATGCCGGCCTAAAGGGTGGTGAACGTGTTGAGGCTCAAGAGAAATGGATGAATGGAGAATATCCCATCATAGTAGCCACCAACAGTTTTGGCATGGGTGTTGATAAAGCCTCGGTAAGATTTGTCATACACTGGGATGTTCCTCAAAATGTGGCGGCTTATTATCAAGAATCTGGTCGCGCTGGTCGTGATGGTCTTAAGTCCTATTGTCGTCTCTATTATGGTCGTGAAGATGTCAAATCTATACGTTTCCTTTTACAAAATGATATAAACCGTTCTCGCTCATCGTCGTGTTCGGGTAAACAAGAAATGGCTCAGAGAGCTATGAAAAATTTCGATGAAATTGTTACATTTTGTGAGATGTTACAGTGTCGCCATAAATTGTTTTCGAATTATTTCGGTGATCCGCCACCAGATTGTGTGGATAAATGTGATGTTTGTAAGAATCCCAAGAAAATGGAAAAGGCTCTACAGACGTTTCATCGTTTGTGTATGGATGCGGCTTTCAAGACGGGCATTTCTTTGGAAGATAATTCAGATTTATATGAAGGTAATGGTTTTTATTCTATCTATCTATCTATCTATCTATCTATCTATCTATCTATCTATCTATCTATCTATCTATCTATCTATCTATCTATCTATCTATCTATCTATCTATCTATCTATCTATCTATCTATCTATCTATCTATCTATCGATCTATCTATCTATCTATCTATCTACCTATCTATCTATCTATATATCTATCTATCTATGACACGACAATCCTTTCTCTTTTTAATTTAGGTGGCCGTGCTGGCAGCAAAAGAACAGCTCAAGAATACAACGAAGGTGATGGCGGCTCTGATGATGAATCCGGTGATGTTTCACATGCTCAATTAGCTAAAAAGGCTAAACGTGATACAGAAGATTTTATACGCAAACAATTTCAATTACGAAAATGTTTAGATGCAGCTAAAGAATTGGAACAGGAAACTGCCACACATATGACACGAATCCATCAGGCGCAAGCGACGACAACAAAAGTAGCAGGACTAAAAATATCAATGCGTGAGAATTACTTAACGGCATTAGCAGATGCCCTTAAGGCAAATGTACAGAATAGTGAAGAGGACCGACCTAGAAGTGCCTTAGTTCAAAGAGATTATGAAGCAGTGGCAGCCGATATTGAATATGAATGTTTTTCCAAACAAAAAGTGGCCAATATGTATAGACATGCGGTGGCAAAAGAGGTGAATAAATGTTATTTTTCTAAGGTTGGAATTTAAAAATTAAAATTTTCTTTTTTAAACAGCTGGCACTTATAAAGCAATTGACCAGCAAACAACGTTTAATGCCGGTGCTAATGAATTATGTACCCAAACCTGAAGCTAAGAAGAGTGTTTGGAATGGTGGCAGTGTGGAATATTTTCAGCGAAAACTTAAAGAATTGGAAGAACAAAACCCACAACAAAATGCAAGCAATAGTGGTAAAAGTAAAAACGATTTACCCAAAGCATTAAGAAAACCCAAAAGTTATAAACAAGACATGACTAAGCAAACCACCATTGGTAGTTTCTTCAATGCCTCTAAAGATTCAAATGAGGATTCTTCCAATACCAGTACAGAGGACAAAGAGCCAGAGGAAAATGTTAATATGGATATAAAATTGGAAAAAATCGATTCACCAGAAAATGAAGAGGAATTGGGCAATAAATTAGAAGAGAAAGAGCTAAAAATGGATGTAGATACTGAACCTGGTGCTAGTGAAGACAATTTAGAATTATTGATTTCTAAAGAACAAGAATTAAAATTACAAATTGAAAAATTGGAACAAGAAGAAAAGGCAGAATTTAAAGAAGAGGAGACCATGTCTAAAGAAAATAAAATGGTCAATGAAAATGATGACAAATCATCAACGTTTAAAAAATCCACTTCCTCATCATCATCTTCTTCATCTTATGGCCATTTATTTAAAGCTAAAAGAACATCACATTTTCATAAAGATTCAAAAGACAAGTATCGCAGTCATTTAATCTATACACCACCTGATCCTGAAATGGATAATAATAAAAACAAGGATGATAATAAAGGTGAAGAGGAGGAGGAGGAAGATGAGCAAGAAAAGGAACCGGATGATATACTGTCATTATTGGATAAAATTGAAAATGAAAAGAAAAAATATGAAGAAAGAAAAGAGAAGTTAAAAGAAAGAGAAAAAGAGAAAGAAAAAACTTTAAATAACAATGGCAGCAGTTTAAATAAAGACAAAACAAACTCCTCTTACAGTCAGTACTCAACAAATAAAGATAAAGCTGCAAATGATAAAATCTTTTTAAAACCATCCTCCTCGACATTGCCCCCAAAAACAATGTCTTCTAAAGCAAAATCATCTAATAATCATCATACATCGTCTAGTCGTTCTCATAGTTCTACTAATTCAACTGCCACCTTATCTTCTTCAAATTCCAGGGAAAGTAAAAGCAAATCTCATAAAGAAGCTGAAACAAAAACCTCCTCTTCCTCCTCCTCTAATAGAACTTCATCAGCCTCTAAACAGAAATTACAAAAAGAACGTGAAGCCGCTCAGAAACAATTAAATGATATTAGTAAATCCGTTGTAGACTATTTGAATCCTTACTATAAACGTAAGATTGCTACCAAAGAATTGTTTAAAATTTTAGCCAAACGTATAACAAATCGTGTTATTGAGGGTAAATTAGGTAAGTTAAGAGAAATGTTACGCTTAAGAACAAAAAACAAACTCTAAAGTTTTATTAACGTTTTTTTTTCTCTCTCTCTCTCTTCCTACAGCTTCAACCGATTGCAAAACGTATATAAAAACAAATTTCCATGATTTGGAAATGATTTCAGAAGACTCTGATATTGATAAATATTTTCCCACAACATAAAACTAATTGCTATTCTTTCCAAAAATTTATATTTATTTTTTTAACTATTTCTTTAAAAAAAAGCGTCACAAAAAAATCTGTTATGTTTTCCTATTACTTTTTAGTGGTTACAAAAAATGTTTTTAAAAAAGTTTTCTTTTTGTTTTAATTTTATTTTTATATTTCAAGAAAAATACACTTTGTTTATTTAATTTTAAATATATATATAAAGAAAAGTAATGAATAAATTATAATATATATCTACAATATACAATACATATAACGATCTAAATACAAACAAACATTAAGTAATATATATTTAAATACTTTACCTTACAACCAAGTACATTTAAATCACTATATACATACAAAAATATATGAATTGATCTACAATAATTCGATTTTAATGAAAGAATTTTTGTTGAATAAAAAAAAAACATTTTATTTTTAATTCAAAGTATTTTTGGGCATTTTTATTTTTTGTTGCATAAGTTTAAGGGATTTTACGCACTGAACACAAATTTCTTAAAGAGACTTTATTTGGGGGCTAGGGTCAAACATAGCCCGATCTCGATAAAAATTTAATGAATAGGTTTATATATGTATTATATTTATTTGTACTGAATTTCATGGCGAGTCTGGGTAAAGAATGTATGTTTTAAATTTCATCTAATTATCTTGAAAATGAGTCCTGCATCTTGGACACACGAGCGGAGCGGAATTCCATTAGAATGAAGAAAATAATCACAACTGGCCGCGAAATTGCGCAGCGGTGTAACTGACTAACTAACCAACTAACTAACTAAATAACTAACTAACTAACTAACTAACTAACTAACTAACTAACTAACTAACTAACTAACTAAATAATTATATAACTATCTATCTATCTATCTATCTATCTATCTATCTATCTATCTATCTATCTATCTATCTATCTATCTATCTATCTATCTATCTATCTATCTATCTATCTATCTATCTATCTATCTATCTATCTATCTATCTATCTATCTATCTATCTATCTATCTATCTATCTATCTATCTATCTATCTATCTATCTATCTATCTATCTATCTATCTATCTATCTATCTATCTATCTATCTATCTAACAAACTAACTAACTAAATAAATAAATAACTAAATAACTAACTGACTATCTAACTAACCCCAGATTTCCTCAGCTTTCGGGAAACATATTGAATCTGCGCAAGAAGTCATCTGAGTCGAGGCAAGCCTCTGCTCTAAAGTTGGGCGTATCTGAAGCAATCGACGTGGACAAGCTAGGGGGAATCTTTTGACTGAATATAGAGATTTTTCTTGAATGGGTCCATTTTCTGTTCCAAGAAATCTATCAGCACGTTTTTCATCCCCTTTTAAGATGTTCAAGCTAAATTTTGAGTCTGTGGGCTTTTATTCATATGATATGGTAATATAGTTCCAATTGTTATATATTAAAAAGTTTCCATTAAAAGGAGCGCACAGTCCCGATAATGGACAACCTAATCTCAAATTGTTTATTTATATTACAAATGCTATCTTTAATTTAAACATCTTGTAAAAATTTTTGAAAGACTTTTTCTAAATAGTCGAAGGTCGTTACCTCAAATTTCAAGTCGTTACGAAATATATATCTGGAGAAAAAAATGAAAAACATAGCCTGGTATGTGGGTATTGACATAACGGTTAAAAAAAAAATACTCTAGAAAAGACAGAAGAGTGCAGGATGCTGTGCACAGAAATTTCTTTAAGTTGTGCGCAGCAATATGAGTTTTAAATGTGCTGCGCAAATTAAAGTGACCCTAGGGATACGCAGCAGCCTAGGACCCATAAGAAATACACGTGTTTGTGTGAAGTGCACAGCCAAATTTGCTTATTCGCAGTAATTATGTTTTTTATACATTATGTTATAGAGCGCCATCTATGTCTCACTAAACAATTAAATGTAAGCTTATCAAAGACATCTTTTATTTCTTAATTTTGCACTGACTACCAGATGGCGCCTTCTGTAAAACAGCGCCATCTTTAGTTGAAAGAGAACATAACATAGGTTTAAAAATCCACTATGAAAAATTACATTCCACTCCTGTTGCCGGTTGTGTAACACAATTTTTTGACATTTCTTTTATACGCTTATTCTAAACAAACATCTTCTTTTCTGACACTTGCTTTATGCGGCCATTCGCTTAAGGCCAACTACAATTTTACTACGAAAATCAGCAGTCGTTTGCAGCTTGTCGCGCGGTGCGGTTCGTTTTATTAATTTTAAACGTTACGGGATATTCCGGTAGGATTAAAGAATATCACATTTATACAAAAAAAGTAAACAGCCACACAACAAACAAATACGAATGGAGTTTTTTTTATGCTTTAAATAAATTTATTTAATAAAAAAAATTTGTGAAAATATTGTCTGCGAAAGAAGTTGGTTTGAGCCACAAGAAATATGAATGAAATTGGATACCAGATCAAAAGAGTTGTTACAAAGTTTAAAACCGACTAACAAGTGCTATTTTTTTTATTATTAAAATAAATAGAAAAAAATAAACAAAACAGATAAAAGAAGTGAGAAGTTAAAGTTTTATGATGATATAGAATAAGATAATGAAGAGTAAATGATAAAAAAAAGTAAATTAAACAAAAATTATAAAAAAATATATTAATAACTGTGTTTATAATTTGTAATAAAAGTGTTGTTATTATTTCTTCTTTTTTTTCTTCAAGAGGGAGAGAGAGTGTTAGTGAGTGAGCGAGTGTTAATAAAGAGGTGTCAAAATCATTAACAAAAACAACAAATACAAAGAAAATATACCGGCAATTTTAATGCTTTTTTGTGTGTAGCAACAATAACAAAGCAGCTATTTGTAAACTTTTTGTGCAAAACCTCGCCGATCAGAAAACAAAAGAGTGCCTTTTTTCACCCAGTTTATAGGTAGAAGTTGAAAGAAAAACATCACCCCCTTTTTATTGCTTTTTTATGCAAAAATAAATTGAAACCAACCAACCAGCCAGCCAGTCAGCCATCCACTCCCTAATCAAGCTGACTCAGTCTGCTGAACCAACAGCCAAAACATCCATTTAACTAACAACGAACCCTAAACTATACAACAACGTTAATAAAAGGGGAAAATAAGAAAAAAAATATACAAAAAACATTTTGCTATAAAAACAAGCAATAAAACAACAACTACAACAAACAATAACAAGCCACCCCGTACTTTGATTTTATTTTACTCTTCTTTTGCACATTTTAATTTGTTTTTGTTGTGTTACGTTTGCTTTTCTTTTGGGATTCATCATCGTCATCGCTCTGTTTCCCTGTTTATTTGCAACACTTGCTACATTTAACCGCATTTTGCCGGCAAACACATAAACGAACAAAATACAACTACAACAAACACTAACAACAACTACTACAACAATAACAATAGCAGTTAAAGTGAACTTAACCAAAGCCCAACAAACAAACAAACAAATAAACATTAACAAGAACAAAAACAACAACAACATACTCTTCTATTCTCTTAACAACAAAAGCCATATCAATAAAAATAAACGGCTATAAAAACTACAACAATAACTACAACTACAACTCCCTTACAAAAAAAAAGCAAAACAAAACAAAAGGATAGAAATAGCAAAATAAATAAAATCAAATTAAAACAAAATTAACACAACAACAAAAACTAAAAATTTTAAGTTTTAAAAATAATTCTCTAAAAAGAAATTACAACAACAACAACAAAATAAAATTAAAATTATTAAAACAAAAATCAATTTAAACTTTATCCTTTTATAACAAACTTTAAGTTATAAAATAAAGAAAAAAAGAAAACACAACAACAACAAATATGTTTAACAGTAGAACATTTTTTATAAACAACAACAAAATGAGTTCCTTTTTAAACCGCTCCACCACTACAACAACAACAAATTCTTACTCCACTTATCAGCAACAACAACAAAAACAACAACACTGCCTTTACTCTGGAAATATTTACCGTCCTTTGTTTGTTTCTTCATTGTTATTATTAGTAATTGGTTTATTGAACCCTATTTATCCGGTTAATGCTTTGGATTCTATAACCGCTCCACCACCCCCGCTGGCAGCAGCTTTAGCTGCTCCTGGTGGCTCCTCAATCCTTGAACAATTTAGTCCAAATTGTAGTGCTGTTTCGCATATATTTCAGAGTCGTGGCATAGATCCATCCGAAATACCACAGAAACCTTCAAATGGTAAGTAGATGTTTATAATATTTTGGATTAATATTTAACTATATAATGAGAATCAAATTTAAATAGAACTGGACTCAAAAACCGTAAATTTCTAGTGGTAAAATCGGTAGTTGTCATGAAACTAATTACATAACTAGATTAAGTTGAAAAGAAGATATTGCGCCAGATGCAATAAAATATACCTAGACCACTTTCGGATCTTGTTTTCACGGACAAAATGTTGATACACAAAACTTTATATAGCGATTTCTGAAAGATTTTAACGTCCAATCTTTAGAAACTCAGTTTTTTCGATGTAGTTCCTTAGAATTTTCAAGTCAGTCCAGTTCCTTTACATAGATCCAAACTGATGATCATTTCATTTAATTTTGAAACGTTTTATATACTATACTTTCAGAATAGCTCCTAAAGCTTTCATAGGAAGTTAAAAAAAATATAAAATTTTGACTTCTAGGGCTACGCCATTCTAAATTATTCTCATAAATAGTTATTAACATAAAACTGATGCGTATTCCCGAAGAAGTAATTCTTTATCGAAAGAAATTCAAAGAAAATCTTTCAAGTTCAAAACTTTTGATTCAGTTCTTAGACCTGTCATCCGTAGTTAACGTGTTGTAAAATTCAAAGAAAATCTTTAATATGTTAATCAAGTTCAAAACTTTAGATTCAGACTAGTTCTTAGACCTGTCATCAGTAGTTAACATGTTGTAAAATGTTGACTTCCAGGACCATGCCATGAAAAATGATGATCATATAAAGAGTTTCACTAAAGTGGTTATATATTCCCGAAGAAGTAATTATGTAACTAGTTCTTTATCATTACATTTTCTTCTATTCGAAACTAGAGATTGAGTTTAGTGCTACGTTAAATAAAGTGTTTAACTGAAATCGTCAACTAATCTTCATGAACTTATTGCGTAACTAGTACTTAGTCTATTGTCTTTTCGATGTGATTTATATTTTGAAGAAAGTAACGTTATTATTTGTTTAATGGGCCCAAACCTTGGTGCAAAATTTCGATTTCTAAAACAATATCGGAATAAACTAAGTTTAGTTAAATTATTTAACTAAAATGGATTGCTGTTATCGAATAATTAATAAAGTAACTTTGTCTTTGTCTTCTTTCTGTCAAGCTTTCTCTTCGAACCCTTTACTAGATCTGAGTCATCTGACGATCTGAGGTCCTCTAAATACTTCACTTTTATACTATATTGGGAAAAACTAATTCTGTAAATATTTCTTTTAAATTTTAATGAAAATCACTTTATTTTAAAATAGTTTTTTGTTCGAACCCAAAATTGGTTCTGGGATCCCTAAAAGTCGTACATTATCAATTTTTAGAACAATATCTGAATAAACGAATTATTTATTAGTTCAAGAAACTAATTATGCGTTCTTTTTTATAGTTCTTTTTGATGTGAATGAAAGCCTTTTGATTATAATAAAAAAATTTATTTGGACCCAAGCCCTGTTTTTAAATTGCTACTTAGACATGTTGTAGGACCTCCCATTAGTCTACGTTTTTGATTTTTAAAACAATATCTGAATATAAACGAAGCGCGGAGGAAATAATTGTGTGACAATTTCTTTGACAGACAATTTCTTTGGATCCTTGACTTAGTTTTGAGAGTTTGGAAGGGACTTTTAATATATGACAACTTTCCACATCCTCATAAGTATAATTAAGCGATAAATTATTTGGACCACTAATAGGAGGTCCTTCAAATGATTGTAGGACCTCCTATTAGTAAACGTTTTAAATTTTTAAAACAATATCTGGATAAACGAAGTGCGTATTCAAAGTATTGAACTAGAATTGTTATATATTTTCGAGGAAATAATTATGTGACAATTTCTTTGATAGTCCTTGACGGATCTTTGGGAATGGACTCTTAAAATGTGACAACTTCCTAGATTCTCATAAGAATGATCAAGTGTTAAATTCTTTGTTAAGATTCTCACCTTTAAATGATTGAAAGTTTAACTTTGGGATTATTAAAATTGTGAAGGTTAAACTTAATTCGGTTCCTATATCGAGGGACTATATCTTTCTCAAAATTTTTTCAAGTTTCAAATTGAACAAGTTTAATCAGAATTATTCAAAATAGATCTTTGAATGATAAGGACTTCCTTTCTTAACTTTCTCTTCTTGACATACAGTGTCAAGATCCTTATAACACAAGTCAGGTGCTGAGATCTTTGTCTACATCGCTCACGGTATTACTTAGATAGTAAAGTGTTAAAAATTGAGACAAAGATTCAGAGCAGCAATGTTAAGTTACCTGCATAAAACTAACCTTAAACAGGTAAAAATCGACATAATTGCATTTCACACAAGTTTAAGGATTTACACCTGAGTAACAAAAAGGACACTTAATGTATTCTTAACACACTTTGGTCCCCTTTCTTATTGACCTCACTGTTTTGCAAACGGAATGATGTTTAATATTTAACATTTTAAGTTTGATCGACAATATAAAAAATTAAATAAATAAAACCCTCAAACCATAAACATGCAACATTCATCAAATGGCCAATATCTCAACAAATCGACAAGCACTTAAATAATTGTTAACATGATGGTGTTAATTAAATTAACTATAATTATTATTATTTAAGTGGCAACGACAAGTAGAAAAAAAATTAAATACAAAAAAAATTATCGGTAGCAATTTATTGTTTATCAAAGTTGTTAACTTAAATTCATTTAATAAATTACAACATACTAACTATTAGCTGTAATTAAATATCTAGCTATTAGCAGCTGTTAGTAAAACTAACAATTAAGTGAGAGGGAGCCGCATGGCGATTGATGTTTGTACTTTAAATTTGCAACGAATTTGAGGTGATATACAGTTGGAAGATTAAAATTTAATGATCGTAGATCGGATCTCTTGTCTTGTGATTATTCAAAAAATCATTGTGAAAACTCCGGGTTCTCATCTGTCAGAGTAAGTGGATCGTGTAGTCTGTTTCTACAAACCTAATGTTATAGACTTTTTAGGTTTGTAGAAACCTATAGACTTTCAGTCTACAAGACTACCGATCTGTCAAGATCGTTGATTACCATTTGTCAATAGTCCAATAGAAATTCCAGAGAATACGACTGATTACAAGGAATGTTAGTCTTGTTGGGTTGGAATCTCTATTTAAATAAGAAAAAGCTGTCTGTTAGTTATAAGATTTTGATCTAAGGATCAGACATTGCAAAATAAATCGACTAAATCATTAGGATTGTAAGTCTCATTGTATTGCAATTCTTCTTAATATATATATAAAAATATCCGTTTGTGATCCGATAGTTAGGATCGTTTTATCATATTATTGAAATCCCTTTTGGGATCTTGCAAATATCATCACACAGCGATCGTTAATTACTACAGCCTAGTTCTGTTGGAATATCTAAATGCACGAAAAATGTAGATCGTAAGTCTGAATCTAAACTGAGATTTGTAGAGTTTCTAAGTGCGTACTCTTGGAATCAAAAATCGGATCTGAAGAATCTAATTATCGTACTGTTAAACTTCCTTTTGGGATCTTGCAAATCTGATCACACTTCGATCGTTAAATACGACAGTCTCGTTCTGTTAGAATCTCTAAATGCACTGGGGATAGTAAGTCTGAATCTCAACTGAGATTTGCAGAGTACCTAGATGCAGACTGTTAGAATCACTAAACGGATCTGAAGAATCTAATTAGCACAATATCGATTGTTAAGTATTTAAGACTTATACTGCTAACATTTCTATTAATATTTGGAAAATCTAGACATAAGTATATCCTGTTTTATTGCAATCTCTATTGTGATTTGAATACGATCGCAAGTGTCATTCCGTTGGAATGTCTATTAAAAACTGAATAATCTAGTTGTAAAAGAATCTTGAAGAGTGTCAGCATCGTTCTATTGATAAAAGATTAGAAGAATCTGTTTGTAAACCGCGTTCTGTTGAATTGTTTATAGAGATATGTAAAATTTGTTTAAATAGCAAGAGTTTTGTTCCGTTAGAATATTTATTGAGATATCCAGAACTTTTTTGCGGATCGTAATGATCGAAGATAACGCTCATTTAGAATATCTTTTGAAATTATAGAGATCGTCACCCAAATTTAAAGGAACATATGGGACACAATCATTTTAAATTCCGACTCTTTATTCGTATCACCATAGTAAGTCTCGTCCTTTTTAGATATAGAAACGATGATCGTACATCTCTTTTTGTTGAAATATCACATGAAATCATAGTGATCTTCATTGAAATTTTAACGAATCCTTGAGACTTAACCATTTTAAATTAAAACTCTTGATATCATAGGGACATGTGGCAGAAATATATCAACCAGAATTTTGACAAATCTCGGCAATTAGGAGCTTCAATGTTTATAGATATCTGGATAATATATGGTTAAAAAGGCGATCTTAAGTTTGCAAGTCTCGTTCTGTTGGAATATCATATAAAATCATTCAAATTAAAACGATTACCTATCGATTGTTATATTGTTGAATTTCGTTCAGTTGAGAATCTAGTTACAGCCCGATCGTAATGGGATCCTCATTTTCCATTGTGATCTTAAAAATCCTGTGATCATAGATATCTGTAGAACTTGGCTATAAAGCAATCGTTAGGATTGTAAGGATTGTTGAAATCTTTATTGAGATTTGCAAAATCCGATACCAGATCGATCATTATGTTTCGCACTTAACGATCATTGATATCTGTATAAAACAATCGTTAGGATTGTAAGGCTGTTGAAATTTTTATTGAGATCTGTAACACACGATTGCAGATAGATCGTTATGATCGCATATCTCTTTCTTTTGAAATATCTTAAGGAATTATAGCGATCTTCATTGAAATTTTAACGAATGTATGTAAAATTTAAATGTGAATATGTGGCAGTAATATTTCAATCTGATGGAGATTATATCGTCAAGTTTTAATCGTTATTAGGTCAGTTGTTTAATCATTCCTTCTTGCTAAAGAAATTTTAATTTACTAAGTGCAAATAGCTTTTAGTAGCAACTGTTTCAGAGAGATGGTTACAAATTCCATGTCAAATTAAAAATACTAAATGTGGTAAAACTTACAATACCCATTGGATAAAGATTGTTTTTTATTTTGCAACTTAATATATTAATTATTTAATAGTTCAGCCTGTCGTCGGGTTGTTTTTCTTTTTTTGCAACATTAATTAACTCTTTATAATGAGACTATAGGTAGATGATGATATAGTTGAATGGCTGGCTGGAATGAGATGGTAGAGAATGGTTGGAAGGTGGTGATGGTGGGCTAAATCCAACAGTATGAGTATGTGTTAATGGCAAATACAGCAATTAAATAATAAAGAGGAACATGCAATACGTTTTAAGATCAAAAATAAATAAGGAAGCCAGCGAGCGAACGCGCGCAAAAAAAAAAACAAACGAAACGCACATAGTTTATAATACACTTCACAGCGAGAGTGAGGTTAAACAAATGGAAGTGTTAACTGACAGATGGATGTAAATAGACAGACCTCAAACCAGACATAAAGTCAGCACGACTATATCCACATACAACAAATGAAAACTATGAACCAAGCATCCAGCCAACCAACCAAACATGAGCCATCAAATTTAAATGGCATATTTAGCAAAATAATGGAAAAAAAGTTTTTTTTTTCAAAAAATTATTTCGTACACTTGTGTTTATTTTAAACGCTTGTGTGGTGAGACAGTAAAAAATTAATACACTAGAGTGTGTGTGTGTGAATCCGTTGTATTTGAGTGTGTGTCTGTGTGTGCGTATATCAGATATTTAAAATTCATTTTATGTTGCCATAAATTTTTGCAAAAGATTATTGCAAATGTTTCTGAAAAATTTAATTAAAACGTCAAGTAAAGTCGTTTTATTTTGTTCTGTAAATTAAGTATGAACATGATTACGAAAGGCAATGGGAATATCTTCTTCTTAAAACAAAGATCGTCACAGGGAGCATATGCTTTAAATGATTTACCAACAAAAAATTGGCTAAAAATTAACATAACATATCAAATGATACAATTTGTTCATTTGAATTCCTTACGTTTTGCTTTTAAAAACTGTTTTTTTTTCTCTTTTGATCCCTGATGTTAGGGTAAGCCGATCATTGCTTTAATTTGAGTTTCCATAAATTCCCTATAGTTTAGTCACTACTTGTTGAGACACTGTAGAGTGTAGTCTGTTTGTATAGTAATGTCTGCAAATTAATAGACTTTTTTTATTCTATAAATTTTGTTTTAAACTTGATTTGAAATTCAAAGGCCAGTTGTATAGAAAAATGTTTTTATTCTTGGAATTGAGTTATTAGTTTTAATTTGATATTGTGAAAACTTACCATTTAGCTACCAGTTATATTGAGTATTACAACATGATTAATACAAAAATTTTTTAAATATAAAGATTTTCCAAGACACAATAGGTTTTCGCTTTGGTGTAGATTTCGATCAGCTAAACCTCTTCAAAACATCATTGTTTAGGACATCAGGTGAGATTATTCTATATATAGAAAGTGTGATTTCAAATGATTTCTATCGATTAATAGCAAAAAAAATCAATGATCGTGAATTCGATCGTGATTTCTTAGCAATTTACCCAACGAATTCAACTCGGGTGTTTCATAAGAGTTTCCAAGGTATGAAAAGATTTTCAAAATTGAAATGATCGCTATTGTTAAACTATTGAAACTCTTTTTAGATAGACGTCATACGATATAAGTGATAGTGAGACATTTTTTTCTTTGGGATCTTCAATTGAGATCTGGATGTACTAATCGTTGCGATCGTAAGTCTCGTTCTGTTGGAGTTGAGATCGAAAGAAACTCACTTAGGATTGAAGACATATAACCAAAATAGTGATCGAAATTTGTTTTTTTAGAATGGTGATCTACCGATCGTTAGAACCATAATTCTTTTTCTATTACTGATCGATCATTATGGTCAAATGTTTTCAACTATTAGAATCTTTATTGAGTTCTAAAAAATGTGATTACAGACTGATCGCAAGGATCGTATGTCTCGTTCTGTTGGCGTTGAGATCGAAAGAAACTCACTTAAGTGATCGAAATTAGTTCTTTTGGAGTGGAAATCGTATGTCTAGTTCTATCGATTTTTGTTCTTTTCTGGAGTGGAGGTCTACCGATCGTTAAAACCATAGATCATTATGGTAGAAAGTTTTCAACTATTAGAAAGTTTATTGAGTTCTAAAAAATGTGATTGCAGACTGATCGTATGGATCATATGTCTAGTTCGGTTGGAATCTCTAATGAGATTTGGACAATTGATGAATTGTTTTCACAAGTTCCAGTATGTGGGAATATTTATTGAAATCTGTAGAATCTAATTATAAAAACATCGTTAGAGATCTGGACGATTCTCGTTGTAATTTTTAAAGATATCTAAAGAACCTAGTTAGAAATTAATCAATAAGTAAGGCTCAATCTCTTGAAGTTTCTAATAAAATCAGAAATTCAAACCTGGTTGCGGACTGATCGTAAGGATCGTAAAGATCGTCTAGTTCTGTTGTAAACTCAATAGCGGTTTTGAAAATGTATCGATTGTTTACCAAGTGCCGTTCAGTTGAAATCTTTGTCGAAATCTCTAGAGGCGAGTTACAAAACTATCTTTAAATGATCAATGATTTATGCCTAAATAGTATTTTTATGGAGATCTAAAGATCATAATAATTGAAAATACCGATCTGTTGGAGTTTTTATTAAAATTTGAAAAACCTTATCATAACGATCGCATGTCTAGTTATGCCAGAAACTCATTTGAGGTTTGGAGAGGGTATCATTTGTTTCCATTTTGTAGGAATCTTTATTGAGATCTGTAGCATCTAATTACATAAAGAATTGATCTAAAGAACATAGTAACAAATCGATCTTTAACTATAATCAAAATTCTAGTTTTGTTGGAGTCTCTATGAAAATCTAGAGACTGACTTTTTCTATTTAAATCTCAATTGAGTTTTGGAAAATAGATCGGTTGTTTTTACAAAAGCCGTTGTGTTGGAATGTATGTAGTTATAGAACGATCTTTGGGAAATGTTTATTAATTTATGAATATCATGCTGTTGTAATAAACAAAATCAATATATTCAAAAAGAATTCAATTAATATTCAATTGCTTAATTCAATAATAACTTAATTAAAAATGCATACGCATTCCCTATCAATTTCTAATTGAATTAAAAGCAATAAAACTAAAAATTTATAAACTCTATTAAAATTCCTTGAAAAAAAACAAAACGAGAAACTCACAAAAACTTAAAACACAGAGTAACCATTCGCAAAGAAGCACTCAGTGAACGCGTAAAATTATTAATTAATTGACTAAAATACTTTAAACAAAATGCAGGACACCTGCCTAAAAACTACACTTTTTTATGAGATGAGACCAAAAAGCAACAACGAACGCAACATAAACGCGTGTCGTAAAAAAAAACAAACCCTTTTGGCCATTGGCTGGCTGGTTGCGGTTGCATGGTCAAGTGTGTAAGATGATCATTGTGCTGCCCAAACTCACAAAACTCTTAAATTCGATATTTTATCATTTGTAACTTAAATACCATTTAATTAACTCATTAACTTGGCAAATTTCATAATTTTAGCTTATTGCTCAATTAACTTAAAATTCCACATTTTATAGTTACGTCTTTCTCTCCGTCCCTTTTTCTTTCTCATATTTATTATCAATGCCTTCTTTAGGATTTCAATTTTCGTCATGCTGCTAATCTGCATACATACTTCCATATATACATACATCCACTGATATTCAGGATAAATTAAAAACTATGGGCTGAACAGAGTGACACCCGTACAAACAAACAAATAACCGATCTACACTTAATAGTGTAACTAAACAAGATTCTCTTGATCATCATCATCATGATTATTGTCCTCTCTGTATACAATGTATTTAAATTTTTTATTTTGTCTGTCTATGCTTAAGTATAACAACGAAAAAAATCTTTAAGAGATCAACATTATCACTAACATTATCACGATCAAAGTTGTTTTGCCATGCCATGAATCATTTGCTTGCTGAGTTTGCTTCACTGAGTGCAACAAAGATGCCATGAGAGAGAGAGAAAAGTTAAAAAATATTTTTGTACAAATATTAATTTTTGTTGGTTTTAGTTTTTAACAGGATTGTACAGTGGACAGTTTTTTGATGTAGGATTCTTTGCGATTGATGTTTTATCTGATTGATCGGATATGTAAAGTATCGCTGTTGTCTTTAAAATTATCGGTGTATTGGAGCAAAGTTATCTCTGAAATTATTGCAATTTTTCTCTGAAAAGTTAATTACTGAGAAGCTTTATAGAAGATCTGAGTGATCGTTGGACTTTTTCGAGATTTCCTAAATAATTGAAGAGTTTAAACTCCAACTGCATGCAAAGCATTCTGTTGCAATGCCTGTTGTCATATCAAAAATTAGGTTGTATATCGATCGTTACGATCGTAATTATCAAACTGTTTGCATTAACTTTAAGATCTGAAGAATCTTTATTAAGATATATTAAGATGGAATCTTTATTAAGATATGCATTATCTGATTATATATTGAATGAAAAGCGCGATCATGTTTTAATTCCTTTTTGGAGTGATTGATCTTTACTGATCTGAAGTGTGCATATTGAAGAGATTGTTGGTAAAAAACTTTGACTAAAAAACGCCCTCTCAAACAACCTAGTGAGATCAAATCGTGCGGTATTTGTGGTCAACTATATCGTAGTTATATCGTTCATGAAGCCTGCCTCTATTGAGATATCTGGTTGCAACCAGTCTGATCACAGATTGATTAAAACCCTAGTAAACATCGTTCTTTCTCTTTTAAGACAATCTTCATTGATCCGTAGTGTCCGAATTTGACTTTAATTCATAAAACTTTGATTAGAGAAACGCCTTCTAAAATAAGTTAGCGATATCAAATCGTAGTTATATCGTTCATGCATCATATCTCTATTGAAATATTCAAAGTCTGGTTGCAGACATTTTGATCACAAATTGATTATAAAGCAAGTAAACGTAGTTCTTTCTCCTTTAAGATTTGAAAAGCGCAATCATGTTTTAATTCAAGTTTGCAGAGATTGATCTTCTCTGATCTATAGTGTCCGTCTTTGACGATTATTCGCATAAAACTTTGACTAGAGAAAATCCCTCTAAAATAAACTAGTGAGGTAAAATCTTGCGGTATGTTTTGTCAAATATATCGCAGATATATCGTCACGCAGCCTCTCGCTATTGAGGAAAGAAGTATCTGGTCTGGAGAGATTGATCTTCACTGATCTGTAGTATTCATATTTCACTATTATTTGCATACAATTTTGACTAGAGAAACGCCCTCTAAATTAATATAGCGAGATCAAATCGTGCGATATTGGTGGTCAACTAAATCGTATTTCTATCTTTCGTGCTGCTTGTCACTATTGAGATTTGCAGTATCTCTTTGCGGTCAGCCTGATTAGAGATTAACTATTAAGTCAATCGTTCTGTCTCTTTTAAGATTTGAAAAGCGCGATCATGCTTTAACTCGAATTTGAATAGATTGATCTTCACTGTCCGTCACTGGCATACAACCATGATAAAATCGTGTGATATTGGTGGTCAACTATATCATAGTTATATCACTCATGCAAAATGTCTTCTATCATCTGTCACGTCCACGCTCTTTTTGCCCAAAAGAGAATGATTATTGCAGATCATCATTGACGATTGCAGACTTTGAATAGATACAGGAATAGAGATCAATATATAATTTTCTGAGAATCTATAGAGAACCCCTGATTCCGCCCATGTAATTAACAAATTTTTGAATCTATAAATATTCAGTTTTTATTCTTGGATCATTGCTCGAATATAATTGCTAAAGTGTGCTATGCTTATTAAATACAATTGCATTTGAAATTCCACAGATGTCTTTGGCAACCAAAAAAAAAAAAAAGTATACATTCTTTTAAAAATGTCAACAGATTTTTCCCAATATGTAAGAAATTCTTTGTCAGCTTATTTATTTAGCTAAGGAATTCACATTAAGCGAGAACTACTGTAGATAGTAGTAGTCGAAGAAGGAGAACAAGTTCAGGCCACCATATAATATACACCAGACCAGATCAGACTTAAATGTGATAGTCTACTCCTTTACACATTCAACATTATTAAACAAACATATTCAATTCTTTGTAGGTTTTTATTACTGCTGTAATATAAGTTGTGTTTTGCAGCTCAATGAGTTTAATTTAAAAAAATTTCGTTTGTCCATGTAAAACTGTAGAGATCAGTTTATTTTGGTTCTTTATGGATATATTGCAATACTAACAATACCTGCAATAGGTATTGCTTTAGTATAGATCTTTAACACATGCCAATAGCTTCGCTCTTTTACTCTCCATAGTTTTTGTTTTTGCTCTCTTAAGCTCCCTGGAATTCCTTAACTTTGGCCAAGGAAAAAATGTTGTCATGCAACTTTTCCACATTAACAACACGATCAATGACTGTATTCTTTTCTTTTTTTGAACTGAATGACTGTTGAACGCTGTTTAGGATGGGTAGTAGTTGTTGTAGAATTCTTTTTGTTTTTTGGTTCGAAAAAGTACATGTCTGTTTTGGTAGGTTGTTCAGTTGCTAGCATGATCGTTTGGTAGTTAGAGTTATTTAGTTTGTTTGGGGGGATTTTTTTTTGCAAATTTTCGTTGCTGCTGTCCGAAAGCATTTCACAAATCATTTACAGCCATTATGAGTTTCAGCAGTATATACATATGTATGCATGTTTGTTGGTTTGTCCTTTTGTTAACTTCTCAAATATGCAGTACTAAGTCAATATTATGCATGCGCCAACGCGCATAGTTCTGTTTAGGTTTGTTGTTGGTTTCGTGCAGTATATTATGTATGAGCTTAATTTCAAAATGACTTGGCAACATGCATTTTTTGGTTTGTTAAAGAAATCAACAACATGTTTTTTTGTTGGTTAAGGAATGAACATTTCTTTTGTACCGAAAAACTCTCACGTACTTTTAGTATTTTTATATAAAGTAACTTTTGATATCAATACTAGTGCAGGTTTAAAAAGGTTGCCGGATTGTCATAAATGATCGTAGTGTTATCAATGTATGAAACATGTTATCACTTACACGTTCATTTACACTTGAATCGGGTCTTTCGTTTTTAAAGACTTTTTCACTTAAGGTGAGCGATTGCTTAAGTTACTTTGATTCTAAAACAAAATAGAACTTCAGAAGATCAATAAAGAATAACTTTAGAAAGGTTATATAACTCGATCTTGATGGTCAATTCATATATAATAAACTAATGGTTTTTGAAAGTTTTCGCTTTGACATTGATCATTTTGCCGGATTGTGATACGTGATCGTACACGTTTACTAACACTTGAATCGGGTCGTTGGTTTTTAAAGACTTTTTCGCTTAAGTTGAGCGATTGCTTAAGTTTATTTGATTCTAGAGGAATTCATTCTAAAAGGAAAGGGAACTTTAGAAGATCAACGAAGAATAACTTAAGCAATTATCTTGATGGTCAATTCATATATAATAAACTAATGGTTTCTGAAAGTTTTCGCTCTGACATTGATCATTTTGCCGGATTGTGATAGGTGATCGTACACGTTCACTTACACTTGAATCGGGTCGTTCGTTTTTAAAGACTTTTTCACTTTAAGTGAGCGGTTGCTTAAGTTTCTTTGATTCTAAAGGAATAGATTCTAAAAGTAAATTAAACTTCAAAAGATCAACAAAGAATAACTTTAGAAAGGTTTTATCACACGATCTTGATGGTCAAATCATATATATAATGAACTAATGGTTTCTGAAAGTTTTCGCTCTGACATTGATCATTTTGCCGGATTGTGATAGGTGATCGTACAAGTTCACTTACACTTGAATCAGGTCTTTCGATTTTAAATACTTTTTCACTTAAGTTGAGCGATTGCTTAAGTTACTTTGATTCTAAAGGAATAAATTCTAAAAGGAAACGGAACTTCAGAAGATCCAATCACACGATATTCGCATTGAATGAATATTTTCAGCAGGTGACATTGATCATTTGGTCCACCAAGGAATTATGTAGAAATGCCGTTATAAAATTTGCATCAAGTTCAAGAGAAGTTGCATTGCTTTGCATTATAGTGAAATAACCTTGAACTTTTTGATCATTTGGATCCTATTACATAAGAGCATCTACACGTCTTTGCGAAGGTGTGATTTTCAATTTTAAATCACATCAGTCTTTAGTTTGTAATTGAATTGCCACTCGTTCTGATTAGAATCGTTAGTTATTCTTCGTGATCATTCCAAATCGAGAATGAAGATAAATTTCAATACCGAAATTAAGCCAAAATGTGTTTGATTTCTTTAAGGATATCGAATACCACCTTCAAAATTACTATCGTTTTTACTGGATCACGAAGAGAAATTTCGCTAGCATAACCAATCTTGGCAATCGAATCTCTTTCGAAATTAACTAAAGAAACATCAGATCTTTCAAACTCCTGCATTCCAGAAAGACAAGAAGCAAAATTTGCACTGACGAAAACACAATTTTACAATAAACTTTTATTATTTGTTGTTGACAGCTATTGATAATATTTTGTTGGAAATGAGTGTTTGCTGTCGCCACCTGTTCGCTCTTGATAGTCGATTCTCTATATTTCAGACCAATCTATATTTCAGACGAATTTCAACGCGATTTCGTGTTGAAACTTTGATCTGCATTAGTACAAGATCGAATTGAGATAGTAATGATCGTTATAGATCTTTAAGATCGTGAATATAGTTCTGAAAGAAATAACGAGACTAAAGAGAAAGGCACATCATAGACTGATTCTCAATATTTGAGGTGATCAGTTCGGTAAACCATAGAAATACTTACAGTATGTATCAGATCTGAAAGGTTTAAAAATGATCGTTATGTCTTTCAGACCAAATCCAAATAGTCCAAATAGTGATCATTCCTTGGATATATCAAATCTGCGAAAAATAGTCTCCAGTAGTCGTTATTATTCACAATGTTTTAAACTTTTACAGACTTTAACTTGAGAAATTTCATGTTAAGACTTTGATCTGTACTCAGATCACATTAAAGCAGTTGAGATCATTCATTGGATTTTGAAAATTACACAAAAAGAAAGGGAAATATAAAAAAAGTTCCAATGCTTTCTTCTCCCAAATATAGCGATCTAAAATATAGCAATAAGTTTTTATTCTAATAATGATTAAAGGATCTAGAGAAACAATAATTTCTGCTTTCTAGAATTCATTTCTCAGTTTGCGAAACTATTTATGAAATTCCCAAGAGAACTAATTGTAATAAATCTATATGGCAACTCTTATCGAACATTTGATTTAGTTTTAAACAAGATTTAAATGTTGATTTGTTTTCTTCTTTTTTATTGTTGTTGTTGTCTTTGGGTTCTTAATCTTTAGTATGCATCATCTCACAGCTACAATTCCTGTAGGATTTTCTTCGTCTTCGAAAAAAGATATTCTGTCTCTGTACGATCTGTACCTGTTCTTAGGGTTTTCACATTTTACAGCCTTCTTTAGCTTCCACTATTTATGCTTGTGTTTTCCTCATTTTCCTACTCTTCATCATCTTCTTTCGTCCATTTGCTTGATCATATTTAGCCTATCATTACTTTATACTCTTACTCCTTTTTCTACTTCATTGCCACTACTTATAGCCATGTTTATACATATGTATGTATGTGTGTGTCAGCAGTCGTAATATTAAATGTATCGCTATGCGCCTCGACTTGCATTTTAAGTAACTACCTGTAAAAGGCAGAGGAGTTCTTTGCTGCTCTTAATATTGAAGTAGTTGAAACGAAGTGTAGTTGTTTGGTTACCTGCGTGTTTTTTTGTTGTTGTTGGCTTTTGCATGTCGCTTAGCACGGCCTTTGCTCCTTGACGCATATTCTCCATAAACATTTGAGAAATTGTCGTTTTTCGTTTATATGTTCTTCTCTAAATTTCTTGGGATTTTGGTTTATTTGTTTGGGTTGTTTGTATGTCTGTCTGTCTGTTTTTTGTGTTGGTTGGTTGTTGGTAGTAATTGTGAATTTCTTTGTTAGTGTCGCACATTTTTGATTACGACCACGTTTAAGCGTCTTTACACACATTTGATGTTCACATTAGTTGTTATTTCTTTGCAGTTTATTGGACTGTGTGTTTGGGTACGTACGTTTGTCCATCCATCCGTTTGTATGCATGTTTGTCTGTCTGTCCCGCTATTTACTGGCTCTCGGCGTTTGTGCAAGGATTTATGTTTGTTGTTGATATTAATCATGGTGTCATTGAAATCGTTTATATTATAGTATGACTGGGCTATATAAAGAATGTGTTTTAAGTCTTAAGTAGTGGTTGTATGTCTGTCTGTCCGTCCATCCGTCCGTCTGTCTTTATTTCTTTCTACGATTTGGCTGTTGTTTTAAAAATAATTTCTACCAGTTCTGTGTCTGTTTGTGATTTTTATTTCTCTGTTTTCAGTTAGATATGCAGATAATGTAGGCCTATCTTCAGTTTATTTTTTCAATATATTTATAAAAAATATTTAAATCAAGCTGCAAAGAATGTGAATCAACTCAAAAATCAACCCAGTCATTCGCTATGGAAAACGGGTTAATCAGATTGACTCATAAATATTCCAAGTGATCAATTTTATGTTTATGGTTCTTGTACCTCACTCTTATGGGAATAAATTATTTACATACATATATTATTTTGAGTTGTAGCGAAAGAAAAAAAAACAGGAGTTTCAATGTTGATTTTGAAAATCAAAAATTTTATCTTTAGGATAAAAGTAGATTTACTGGTTGTATGAGTTATTAAGCAAATATCCATTGACATTGATCATCATTGAAATGCCATAAATTATATGTGTAATATTAATAGTTCGTTGTCTTTGGTTTTGGTGGCGATTACAGTTGCTACCTACTCTTAGAAAAACTTGCATTTTAATTTAAATGATTAATTATAAACGATCATACAACATCCTGTTAGAATGCAACTTAAGTTTAAGCCAGATGTTTTTAATGGAAAGTCAATAAGAAAAATGGATGACACTTGATGATGTTGGAATTTGGAAAGTTTAAAAGCATTAGTCTCTAACTAAAGAAAACATTTTAGATCATTTGCAGTGTTTTATAAAATTTTAGATTTATTTTGGAAATTTTGAAAATGTTTCTTCCAAAACTCAAGGCTAGTTAAGCAACATGTCGAAACGAACGAATGAATGTCGAGAGTTTTACTTCTACCATCGCCCCTTTTTCCTTCAATGAAGGGCTCATGTGGCAAATTTTTGTACATTGGATTTGACCGGTCCATGTACAAGCAATTTGCTGAAGTGCTCGAGCTATCTAATCTCTGACCAATGGATGGCCTCTGTTGATTCGTCAACAGCACCTAGAGACGTAATCGGTAGACCGAAGAACAAATACATCAAATAAGCCGAGGACACTGTTCTTACTCACAGGGACATACTGTGATAATTCTGATATGAACAGAGTCTCTGAACATATCTGGACAAGGAAGAAAAACATTCAATGGTATCATTTGTATATGACACCTTTCATTAATCATCATACAACCCAGCACACATCTCATTCATACGACACATTCATGAGAAAAAAACATACGATACATTCATTATAGGTAGACGGGTGGAATGAGGCCCGCCGTACCTCACATTCATCTCGTACCATATACAATTAATACCAACTCATTTCCAACGCTTAGTCCCACAATCATTCCTCTGTGGGGTATCTGTTCGGCAACAGCACCGAACTTATCCCGAAATATTGACTTTACCTTACATGAGGCATTTAACCGCCACTTACTCTTGCCGCGAATTTGGGTTTAAACCACAGCAACAAACTGACCAGCCAGGACATAGTCCTGCCTGCAACTGGCCACCCGTAGTTCCAGATTATGCGGTGCTCTGGTCTGACCTCTTTTCAATCTATGCAAGGACTAAGTCAGGCAGTAGACTGTTACCAATTTTTTAGTCCCGGCCAGACAAGAGGTATTGGCCACCTCTTTATACCCCGGGATTGCAATAACACCAAGGTAACATGCCCCCGGGGGGAGGTCGAAACAAAGAAATAAATTTAAGTTTTCTCACACGCTGCGGTGTCGTGTGAGGTTTCTCACCTAAATATTTAATATTCTCCATTCAAATCACACTGTCGCTGGCCAACTAAAAGTGGTAATAATTTTGTTTTTATTTAAATAGGTTTTACATCAATAATTTGTTTTTCTGGCCCCATATTTCTAACGCAACCAAGTAATCAGAATAATCATAAAAATCAACATTTCCTTTTGATATTTCCCGAAAAATACATAAATATTTTGACTCTTAAATACATTAATTATTAACTAATATTTGACTAACAATTAAAATACCAACAAATTATTTAAAAAATAAAATATTAAATATTTTCCCACAAATAACGAAAAAAAAAACTACAAAGTAAACAAATTAATTATTCATATGAAAACAACCAATTACCTACCAACGAGCATAGAAAGAACATGCTCAGTTACAAGACATTGTAAATATACTAGATACTTGAATAGAATTTTGATATAGAAGTGTTCAGACATAACATCCAATATGTAGAAATGTTTTTTGAATACTACTATTGGATTTTACTGTTATACACTTTTAAAATTCCGATTCTAATCTTAATTCGGCTTTAAAGCCGATTGACATTGATCCATTTCTACGAAAGTGTGCATCAACACAACTAACCATACGATCAGTCTTGTCTAATTGATCGCTTGTGAAAAAGATTCATAGATTAAGATTTAAAGTTTCTGAGGACGAGTTCTTAACATTTTCACTCTTCTTAAACGATCAATCTTGTCTAATTGATCTTTTGTGAAAAAATTGAGATCGATTTTAGAGTTTATCTTACACGATCAATAGTTTCTAATAGATCTTTTGAGAAAAAGGATCAGATCGATTAAAATTTAAAGCATTTGAGGAATAGTTCTTAATTCAAAATTTAGTTTAACATATTCACTCTTCTTAAACGATCTATCCAATCGATCTTAAGTGAAAACTTTTACTTTAACGTTCTTTTGTGAAAAAGATTCTATTCGATACAGATTAAAGCTTCTGAGGACGTGATCATCAATCAATATTTAGTTTAACATTTCACTCTTCTTAAACGATCAATCTTTTCTAATCGATCTTTTGTGAAAAAGATTGTGATCGATTATAGATTTAAAATTTTCAGGGACTAGTTATTAAGTCAACATTTTGCTTTTCTTAAACTATCAATCGTATCTAAATGATATTTTGTGAAAACCATTAAGATCAAACATAGATTTTATGCTTTTGAGGACTGATTCTTAAGTCAAAAGTTTGCGTTTCCCTTACGATCAATCGCTTCTAAACGATCTTCTGTGAAAAAGACTCAGATCGTTTCAGATTTTTAGCTTCTGGGGCGAATTCTTAGTTTAATGAAACGATTAAGATCGTACAGGGATTTTATATTCCTTAATCTATTCCTAAATTCATTTTTTACTTTTTTTAAACGATCTAATCTTAAGAGTTATTAAGTTTAACTTTTTCTCGTTTATCAAAGTATAAATAGTTTTTAATCGATTTTATCGTGAAAAAGATTCAAATCTATCCGAAGCTCTAATTCTTTAACGACTATTAATAGAACATGAGATGATCAGTTTTCAGTATGATCATTGATATGTGTCTAAATATTAGAAGTTGGTACTATTTTCATGATCATTGAGGAGTATTTCCTGTTCTAAGTGTATGACAAATTGCAGATGATTTAAATTCTTATTGTTCTTAATTGATCAATTACCCATGAAGATATGAGATTTTCTAATAAGGTTTTTAATCCGTCAAATCGCTTGATTATTATCTAGTTATGGATCGGTAGTTTACTATGTTCGTTGGTACAACCATTGCACTCCTCTAAGTCGACACGTCCAAGTATATGGGAGTATTTATGATTTCATATGATTTCAGTATTTAATGTGTCAGAAGAGATCTTTGATTTGGATTTCGATAGTTTCGAATTTAAGGTCCTTTTCTATGAGACGGATTCATTTATTGATCGTTGGCAATAACGAACGTCTTCCTATCCATCTACAGATAAAAATTCTTCAAGAATGAGCTGGTCGCATAATTTTTTTATTGCGAAACTATTGTGAATTATTTAAGTAAACTTTGCAAATATAAAAGTCGAACAAAATCTGCTGGATCTTTACCGATCAACTTCGGTAGCTAGGGATAGAGGAAGAGAGGCAGTATGTATCTCATTGCGATTCTCAAGAGACATTAAAAAGTATAGCTCTTTCAAAATTCAAATGGACTATGAATTTCTTTCGATGAAAGGCGTTAAAAATATTATCATGTTTATAATTATAATGATCTCAACATCGTATTAACCTTGATTTCTCCGCCTGTAATTGAATGTACACAAGTGCTACACATTTGTGGTGCTAGGTAGAAGGTAACAAAAACTAATTAAGTAGTTATTTGCTTGTTAAACGCTATGTTACGAAACCAGTTCAAAATAAATTTCATCATTATAATTATCATTATTGCTATCAACATGGTTGTCTTGTCCTCTTGGAACATTACAGCGACAGCACATCCAGAAGCCGTAATAATCTTAAAACTTATACTTACAAACAATAATGGACAAAAAAGAAAATTATACTCCAAATTAACTAAACTAAACTTTCAATGCACATTGGCGCTTACAAACATTTACATAATGATTCCCTATCCCTAAGTTTACTTAAAGAAAACATACATTCTTCAAACAACGCTTGGCCATTAAGGAAAAAGGGGGCATATGGAAAAGCCCCATAACGAAATATACAAGCGGCCAACAGAAAGTAACAACAGAAAGTAAGTAGGGAAAGACCAAAAAACGTACATACACGTACAGAAACAACTACAATAAACGAACAAACTCCGTGAGAACGTAACACAAAAATTGTACTAAATGAAATAAAACAAAAACAACAAAAATAGCCAAAACGAACAAAAAAGTTTGGTTTGTGGAATGCAATGCATACCATAAGATTGAGGCCAGGTTTCTTTTTAATCACAGCAAAAAAAAAAAAAAATAAAACACTCACACAAAGTACAAAACTAAGCTCCAGAATATGAATACAAACTTCCACACATTCATTTTTCATACACCAGAGACCTGAGATATACATAAAACAAAACTTTATATAGTAACACCCGCTAAGGGCCTGCTGTAGGTTGGCTGACTGGCCAAGTTTCATAGCATTGCATTGAGGAATAACAGCGTCTTCACATTCATTTCTATACACACACACTCACTTACTCACTCACTCACTCACTTACTCACTCACTCACGCATTGCAACGACATCAATGGAATGTGGCCTCGTCCAGTAAAAAGTAAAACGGAAGAGCAATGAAATCACCACACTCAACAAACAGCATCCTCATCAACAGTAACTGCTGCAGCAGCAACGGCAGCTTAAACCTCAGCATGCTAAAACATGAAATCTGTGCTCGTGTTTCTTTTCTCTTCATACCTTTTATTGTCTTCACCTTTTAAATAATGGAGAGTATATTAAGTTTGTTAATAGGTTTGTAACATCTTTTTAGCGACTTGTCCCATCACAGTCCAATCATAATATATATTAATCAAAAATATAACTACAGTAGTCTTCGGTCTTTGAAATCGATTCTTTAAATTTGACTCGATCAGTTCTATTTCCGTTTTAATTTAGTTCTAGTTCAGTTCTAGTTCAGTTCTAGTTCAGTTCTAGTTCAGTTCTAGTTCAGTTCTAGTTCAGTTCTAGTTCAGTTCTAGTTCAGTTCTAGTT
>NC_060953.1:16467714-16469094 GCF_022045245.1 Lucilia cuprina | reverse complement strand
AGAACTAGAACAGAACTAGAACAGAACTAGAACAGAACTAGAACAGATCTAGAACAGATCTAGAACAGAACTAGAACAGATCTAGAACAGATCTAGAACAGAACTAGAGCTAAACAAAAACTAAACTAAAACTTAACTACTTAGAACTGTATTTAAACTGAACTATGTAGTAAAGAAGTTGTCCTTTAAATTTAATATTAATTTAAGACTGATCAGGATATTTATTAAATTTCATAATGATATAAATAAATATTGCTATAAAAATATAACCTTCTGCTTTAATATATCCCTTTCTTCTCCAAATGTCCTTACAAAACCCCAATAGTCCCACTTCCTTTCCATAAAAGAAATCATGCCGCTTTTGTTGTCATATTTCACTTAAAATTCTTAAACAATATACATTCGTAACATTTGACATATATTCCCATTCACCAAACTTTTAAATCCTTTGATGATTTACTCCTTTATAAACACACACATACAAAAATATTTATTAAAATCATTTAAAATTTTATCATTGTATTTTGACCAAAAATATGGGTATATATAAAACCCCTAAAAATAAGAGCAACAACTATTCTATATGATTGTAGTTTATAATCTTGTACTTTTCTCGCCATTGTGTAATCGTAATTCTCATCGTATAAAATATTAAACATGTAGATCACATTTTAAATATTCACATTTCCCAGAGCGCTCGACAACACAAAAAACCTTGTCATTAATCATCGCATGTGTCTGGAGTAATGAAAACGGCGCATTCCTTAAACCAAAAACAAAAGAGCAAAAAATGAAGAAGTAATAAAACATGTTCAAATACAACAATTTTACGCCATAGACGGTGAGTATCCATTGCGCTTTGTACTCGTATCTTTAGTTAGTTAAATTCAGCAAGCAGCTCCATTAAGAAAAATTCCAAAAACGAAGAAGTCAGATATGTTTTAGGCAATATCGTCTTTATTAGATGCTATACTAACTTAACTAGAACTGAACTAGAACTAGAACTGAACTAGAACTAGAACTGAACTAGAACTGAACTAGAACTGAACTAGAACTGAACTAGAACTGAACTAGAACTGAACAAGAACTAAACTAGAACTGAACTAGAACTGAACTAGAACTTAACTAGAACTGAACTAGAACTGAACTAGAACTGAACAAGAACTAAACTAGAACTGAACTAGAACTGAACTAGAACTGAACTAGAACTTAACTAGAACTGAACTAGAACTGAACTAGAACTGAACTAGAAATGAACTAGAACTGAACTAAAACTGAACTAGAACTGAACAAGAACTAAACTAGAACTGAACTAGAACTGAACTAGAACTTAACTAGAACTGAACTAGAACTGAACTAGAACTGAACAAGAACTAAACT
>NC_060953.1:16467363-16467614 GCF_022045245.1 Lucilia cuprina | reverse complement strand
ACTAGAACAGAACTAGAACAGAACTAGAACAGAACTAGAACAGAACTAGAACAGAACTAGAACAGAACTAGAACAGAAATAGAACAGAACTAGAACAAAACTAGAACAAAACTAGAACAGAACTAGAACAAAACTAGAACAGGACTAGAACAGAACTAGAACAGAACTAAAACATAACTAGAACAGAACTAGAACAGAACTAGAACAGAACTAGAACAGAACTAGAACAGAACTAGAACAGAACTAGAACA
>NC_060953.1:16464459-16466966 GCF_022045245.1 Lucilia cuprina | reverse complement strand
AACTAGAACAGAACTAGAACAGAACTAGAACAGAACTAGAACAGAACTAGAACAGAACTAGAACAGAACTAGAACAGAACTAGAACAGAACTGTAACAGAACTAGAACTAAATTAGAACTGAACTAGATCTGAACTAGAATTGAACTAGAACTGAACTTGAAGTGTTCAGTTCAATTCAATCACAATATCTGGAAACCCTGATGTAGTAAAGATATTTTTTGGATTTATCACTTTTCCATTAAGCGATTACAACCATACTTAAAGATATACGCATATTGACCTTAAAAATTCTTTGAGTGTAAACCAATCATGTAAAAAAAAACTACTACTACATAAACGAATGAGTATTAACAAATATGGTCAAAACTATGCCTGATCATGCATGCAGTTATAAATACAAATCGACAAAAGCAATGAAGACGAATAAATACTTAACGAACAAATAAAAGAAGAATAAATACAACAACAACGAGATACCAACCACTTAAAATGGTTAAACATTCTATACATGTTTTCATTTCTGATTGTAATTGTTTGAAATCTTTCAATATTTTCAAAAGACCTCACACACGCTTTAAAACATATAGCGAGCATAAATGGTGATGATCTCTTCATGATCTTTTGTAGCAGCAGCAGCAGCGGCAGCAACATCTTTTGTTTTCTTATAAACTCTTGAACTATGAATATTTTTATAATTTGAATGTTTTATTTTATTTTTTCTACATATGATCATAATTTTTGCAAAATCTCTTTAAAATGGGAATTTTTTGCAATTAAGTCATTGTGTTGTTGATTGTATTGTAAAGCTATTAGAAGTGTTTAGCTTAATCTGCACCCATAATTTTTGACACACACACAGATCGCTACGATCTAATCAGGCTTAAAATCAGTTTAAATTTACATGTGTATTGTTAGAACCCCAAAAAAAAAGAACAAATGACGTACCGAGGCGGCGTCTTATACGCAGCATGATTCATTTTAAGAAATGTTTTTGTTTTGTTCAAATTATTAGGTTATTTGAATAGAATGAGATATAGATTGCTTGACAGAAAGAAAAGACAGTTAGACAGACATTTAGACACAATACGATACGTCTCATTCGTGTGACAATCCCAATTTTTTGTCACAATTTGTATGTGAAACTATTTTTTTTTTCTGTTTTGTTTTCCTATTATACAATATTTTGTATCTAAAATGATAAGATTCACTTCAGTCAGCCAGTCACTACCTAAAAAATGTAAACAACAATTGTCAGATAAAATATCTTTTATATGTATTTCTAAGTTAAAGAGAAAAGAGGGTAATAAGAAGAACATGTATTGTATTTACTCATTATAAATGTTTGTAATTTTTTATAGTTTTAATGTTTGCAAAATTATGATGAAATCATGAACTAAAATTATATAGAAATAGTAGTTAACGATAAGATCAGTTTTCTACATTTTAACCTTTGACCTTAAATTTTTTAGGAATTAAGAGAACTTCATTTCTTGATCTAATATACATTACCAAATTGCCGCTCAATAATTGTCAATCTTTGACAGTAACTAATAAAATTTATTCATTTAATTTATTTTATGCAAATTATTTTATGAAAAACTTTTTGATTGTGCTGTCATAACTATCACAGTCAATTCATCTTTATTTTTATAAAATCATCTAAATATTCGAATTTAATTTATTTTGTCGCCAGTTCAATATTTTTTTATTATTACATTATAGACTTCTTTATTTTTTCTTGCTTCTTTCATACAACATGTGATTGTTAAAATGGGTTATGATATCAATTTAATTGGTAATAATGTATTTCTTTTTACCATAGCGTGCTATCAATTAAAGCTGCCCTAACGAGTTTGAAATGTCATATTAATAATTTGTTAAACCAAAAATAAATAAAAAATCACATAAAAATGAAATAAATTCAAAAATATTTAAAGTAGTCAGACGCCATGAGATAGATATGACAACAGCATTTTGGGTGAATCAAAGGCAAACATTCCATTTAAGTGAAATAATATTTATTGTAGTGTTGAGGAATATTTTCTTAAGTGAAATTTTAACAGTTTTTTGATGATTAAGATTTAATGATGAAATTTGAGGTTTGAATCTGAAAATGGCAAATTTCAGATGTAAAGTTGGTAGAACTGAACTAGAACTTAACAAGAACTGAACAAGAACTGAAAAAGAACTGAACTAAAACTGAACAACAACTGAACTAGAACTGAACAAGAACTGAACAAGAACTGAAAAAGAACTCAACAAGAACTGAACAAGAACTGAAAAAGAACTGAACTAGAACTGAACAACACCTGAACTAGAACTGAACTAAAACTGAACTTGAACTAGAACTGAACTAGAACTGAACTAGAACTGAACTAGAACAGAACTAGAACAGAAATAGAAAAGAACTAGAACAGAACTAGAACAGAACTAGAACAGAACTAGAACAGAACTAGAACAGAACTAGAACAGAACTAGAACAGAACTAGAACAGAACTAGAACAGA
>NC_060953.1:16460822-16464359 GCF_022045245.1 Lucilia cuprina | reverse complement strand
TAGTTCTGTTCTAGTTCTGTTCTAGTTCTGTTCTAGTTCTGTTCTAGTTCTGTTCTAGTTCTGTTCTATTCTAGTTCTGTTCTATTCTAGTTCTGTTCTAGTTCTGTTCTAGTTCTATTCTAGTTCTGTTCTAGTTCTATTCTAGTTCTGTTCTAGTTCTGATTAGTTCTGTTCTAGTTCTGTTCTAGTTCTAGTTCTGTTCTAGTTCTGTTCCGGCTCTGTTCCAGTTCTGTTTTAGTTCTTTTCTAGTTCTGTTTAAGTTCTGTTCCAGTAATTTTGCAAAGTTCCAACATCGAATTTCTCTCTGTGTAAGTCACCTTGTAGGTAGTGTTGCATTCGCTGTGTGTGTAATTTTATCTAGTCAATGTAATCTTTACGTGCACGCAATACTGATATTGAATGGGAACAACGAAAAACAACCGTAAAAAAGATGAAAAAATACCACAAAAGAAGGAGGCAACTAAACTGCAACGCTTGGTTATCGTAAATGTTTTAAACATTTTAACACCTTCATCTAAAGCCACAATCAAAATCTAATAACGCTTCCTCCCTCTGCCAGTACAAAACACAACACAGCACACACATACAAACAGCATCCAATAAGTTTTCATATTCGTTTACTCAACACTTGGCCTCAGCAACAACTTATTCTACTTCTTGTTTCAATGCTCCGCCATTCAGTTTTTTTTCTTCATTTCAGCAAGATCAAACTTGCTCAAATACTCAAATGAATTTCAGTTTATTATGAAATTTGTCTAAGTGGTAAGATTAGTTTTTAACTTGTTTTAATATGGTTAAAATGGTCCAACACTCACTGAACCTTTAAGGTGAGAGCCCAGACATAAAGACAGTGGAAGAAGCAGTAGACGAAGAACATAAAAATGCGTTTAATTATTAAGTGTATTTCCGAGAAGGTGGATGTTAGATGAATGGCTGTAGAATGGTGGTGTTTCCATAGTCTGGCTAAGCATTCATCACAGAACTATTTATGAAAATTAAAACTAAAACAAAAGCCATAATTCTCACGCTTTATGAATGTACTTTTTATGTATTTTGTGTTCTTTTCTTTGTTTTTTTTAGTTTGTTGAAATACTTTAGTTTTTATTTTAATTCTTTTTTTTTCCTGACCTTTTTTCTTTAATGTGTTCGACCTCTTGTTCAGAAAAAAAAAATAAATAAATAAAACATGACTTGAACTCGTTTTAGAGTGTTTTTTTCTGTTGCTGTGTTTAACACACCATAACAAATTTGAAAATTATGCTTAACAAAATTATATTAAATACGCTTTAATTCTTTTTCAAAATTAACTCCTTTTTATACTGTCTATGGGGCCTAAATATAAACTCTTTCAGTTTCTATGTACTCATTGAAATTTACTTTTAATATCCATAGTTAAGTTCATTAGACGTCATTATTACAATTTATGTTGCATCCAACTACCAACGACGATAGCAGCTACTTTTGCATTACACGCACACTAAAATGTTAATTAGGTCATGAGTACTTTTTTGTTGTTGTTGTAATAAAAGTTTAACGATATTCAGTTTATTTGGGGAGACCAGATTTCAGGTGGGTGAATTGATTTTTCAGCTTAACCTGTTGGAGTCTACAGATGCTTACGGTCGCTCAGTTCTATTTTAGTTCTAAATAAAAATAAATAAATAGTTCAGTTCTAGTTCAGTTCTAGTTCAGTTCTAGTTCAGTTCTAGTTCAGTTCTTGTTCAGTTCTAGTTCAGTTCTAGTTCAGTTCTAGTTCAGTTCTAGTTCAGTTCTAGTTCAGTTCTAGTTCAGTTCTAGTTCAGTTCTAGTTCAGTTCTAGTTCAGTTCTAGTTCAGTTCTAGTTCAGTTCTAGTTCAGTTCTAGTTCAGTTCTAGTTCAGTTCTAGTTCAGTTCTAGTTCAGTTCTAGTTCAGTTCTAGTTCAGTTCTAGTTCAGTTCTAGTTCAGTTCTAGTTCAGTTCTAGTTCAGTTCTAGTTCAGTTCTAGCTCAATTTTAGTTCAGTTTTAGTTCAGTTCTAAATCAGTTCTAGTCCATTTCTAGTGAAGTTCTAGTTCTGTTCGAGTCTAGTTGTAGTTCTGTTCTGTCCTAGTTTTGTACTAGTTCTCTTTTATTTCTGTTCCAGTTCTATTCTAGTTTAGTTCTAATTGTGTTCGAGTTCTGTTCTAGTTCTTTTCTAGTTTTTTTTTCTAGTTCTGTTCTAGTTCTGTCCTAGTTCTGTTTTACCTATGTTCTAGTTCTGTTCTCTTCTAGTTCTGTTCTAGTTCTGTTCTAGTTCTGTTCTAGTTCTGTTCTAGTTCTAGTTCTAGTTCTGTTCTAGTTCTGTTCTAGTTCTGTTCTAGTTCTGTTCTAGTTCAGTTCTAGTTCAGTTCTAGTTCTGTTCTAGTTCTGGTCTAGTTCTGTTCTAGTTCTGTTCTAGTTCTGTTCTAGTTCTTTTCTAGTTCTGTTCTAGTTCTAGTTCTGTTCTAGTTCTAGTTCTGTTCTAGTTCTGTTCTAGTTCTGTTCTAGTTCTTTTCTAGTTTTGTTCTAGTTCTGTTCTAGTTCTGTTCTAATTATGTTGTAGTTCAGTTCTAGTTTAGTTCCAGTTCAGTTCTAATTAAGTTCTAGTTTAGTTCAGTACAAGTTCAGTTTTGGTTCAGTTCTATTTCATTCACATTCTGTATAAACAACTGTTTAAAATTTTATAAAAATTTCTTTTAAATAATATTTTGTATAATTTCTTTCTTTTTAGGTAAGTTTTCCTCCGGTTTTTCACATTATCAAATCATGTTTAAATTACTGTAAGTACTTTTTCAAAAAAAAACTACTTTTTCATAACAACTGTGCATATTTTGCAATAATCTGACATCCCATATAGTGTATGTAGATGTGCATGTAATAGTGTTTTGACTTCAGTACCACCTACTTGCTGATTATGTTGATTTTATTGAGATAAACATGCTGATAAAATATTTACTGTGTTAAAATCCAATTAATTTACCAGCTTAAGACATTCCTAAGTGTACACGGTGAAACGAGAATTTTATATGAGTACTTACGCAGTTGCAAGGGGAAGCTATATCCGTTCATTGTAGTGATGTATCAGTGATGGTTATGAAGAGAATATGTTTAATATACTTTTCAATATTTTGTAGATATGTTTAAAGATTTTGTTAAAAACGGAAATTAATTATAGTTTTGATTTTTAAGGTAAATCAAATGTTTACGGTCTCTATTGCTAATGAATGCCGACCATTGCTATAATGTATAAATTTCATATAGAAAAGAGGAGTTAAAGATGCGCCAGATATAAGTACTACTTAAACCGAAAATAAAGAGAAAAAAAACAGAAAATAAACATAATGAAACATAAAAAAAAATTATCTTAATTACTCTTTATTTTGTTATTATTATTATTCTTTTGTTATTACTGCCTTACTTTGGAGTTTTCATACCCAGCAAAAAGTTAACTCCCAAAGTAAGTAGAAAAGTAAGTAGAAATCAAAGGAAAGACTACTTACTTTTCTAGTACAAGAAGTACTTATTTTTGTTCGTGATGTCC
>NC_060953.1:16458993-16460722 GCF_022045245.1 Lucilia cuprina | reverse complement strand
TTCTGTTCTAGTTCTGTTCTAGTTCTGTTCTAGTTCTGTTCTAGTGCTGTTCTAGTTCTGTTCTAGTTCTGTTCTAGTTCTATTCTAGTTCTGTTCTAGTTCTGTTCTAGTTCTGTTCTAGTTCTGTTCTAGTTTTATTCTAGTTCTGTTCTAGTTCTATTCTAGTTCTGTTCTAGTTCTGTTCTAGTTCTGTTCTAGTTCTGTTCTAGTTCTGTTCTAGTTTTGTTCTAGTTTTGTTCTAGTTCTGTTCTACTTCTATTCTAGTTCTCTTGTAGTTCTGTAAATGTTTAAAATTTCGAATTTGTGTTAAATTAGGAATAAGATTTTTTAATCTTACATATTTTTTATTAAATATCGTCTTAAGCCCACAATTTAAAAATCTGTTTTCAAATATCCAAATCCTAGATTAATATTTTCTTTACATAAGTATGTATATAAAAATAGCTTAATGCTCATTATATTAAATAATTGTCAATTTAATTCCTTCCTATTTAAATATTTGTTATTTCATTAAAATTTTTCATTCTCTCCGTATTTAACCTTTTATCTAATGGACCACACCTGCAAAATATTTCAACTATTTACACACGTACCTTGTGTTTTAGGATTTCTTTTTTTCAAAATGTATTCAATTGTACAACAAGTATGGTATGGGCAATTAAGTGCGCCAAAACAATTAGTTTTAATCCTGAAAATTTTATTTGTTTGGGCAGAAAAAAAAATGAAGAAAAACCAAAAACGTAAAAGTGTCGGTGTGTGTAGAACAAAAAAAGATTAAAAATAAAAATTATTTTTGTACATAATCTTAACATTTTTTCGAAAGGTTTTAATGAACAATAATAATAATTATAAAACCATGAAGGACATTTACCTGAGTGCGAAAAAGAAACTATAAAAAAGGGCCTTTGAATTTTGCCGCCACCAAAGTAAAAGGGATTAAAGTGGTAGAAATGTACACTGTAAATATTGAGGCGATAAATAACTACTTTAGGTGATAAATTTAGTTATCAATGGTTTTTTTTTTACAGAATTTTAGTTTTTCAGTTTCTGAAATAGGAAACATTATATTCATAATAATCATATTTTTTTAGTTTTTCGGCTGAAAATTAAGATGATCGCGAATGATCATGAGTTTCAGAGAGTGGCGATTTTATTTGTTGTTCTGCAATCTTTTGAATGCTATATTTCACCTCTCTCTTTTTTATTATTTATGACCTATTTTTCAGAATTTCAATTTCTTTAGCAATTCACTCGCCTCTCATTTACGGAAGGAAATTGTTTACGAATTTCTTAATAAATATTTGATTCCATTATAAACGTAATTATATTCAATTAAGATAAAATATTTATGTTTCCTTTAACACAAATATTTACATATTTTCACGTTTATTTCATAATTATTTTTTTATATTTTATATAAAAATTTTTTTCTCGATTTTTTCTCTTTCACATTTTGTCTACGAAATACTTTAAACGTTTTTGTTGTTTAAGATTTAATTAAAAGATTTTTATCTTTATTATTTTCTGGTTTATTTTCTCGGTTTTCTTAAAGCTTTTATGTACATTTAGCCACAAAGTCTTCTTGATAAACCAATTTAAGGCGAAATAAAATGTTTAACTACCCAGGAAAAACTTCGCTTACAATCCTATTTTAAATGACTTCCAGAATTCATTACTTTGTAGCTTTATTTGCTACTTTTTACATTACTAGTTATATATTTAATAATAA
>NC_060953.1:16363780-16458893 GCF_022045245.1 Lucilia cuprina | reverse complement strand
CTAGAACAGAACTAGAACAGAACTAGAACAGAACTAGAACAGAACTAGAACAGAACTAGAACAGAACTAGAACAGAACTAGAACAAAACAAGAAGAGAACTAGAACAGGACTAGAACAAAACAAGAAGAGTACTATAACAGAACTAGAACAGAACTAGAACACAACTAGAAAACAACTAGAACACAACTAGAACACAACTAGAACACAACTAGAACACAAGTAGAACTTTATCAGAAATAGTATTTGAAAAAAATCTTCTCTGTCTAAAACGGAAATTAAGTTTTTTCTCTAACTAATAACTATTAGTTAATTTTTATGAAATTACTTAAAAATTTCTTTTAACATGACAAATTCATTATTTTTTGTAATATTTCACATATATTACAAAACGTTAAAATTACCTTCAAATTTTTGCCTTTAAACTTAACCATTAAGAGATTATCTTAAACAAGCATATTTGTCTTTAGGCCAAAAATAAAGATATCAAAAAAAAGCGGAAATGATTTAAATCTATGACAAATTTCTTTGTTTAACAAAATTAAAAAAAAAAAAAAAAGAATTCAAATAATTTTTAAAAAGTTAAAACTATGGATGACTTTGACTAAATCTGGAAAAAGAAGTAGTAAGAGTATCTAAATAATACCGGGTGTATGATTACCATGAAGATATGGATTTTTGTTTTATGGAAATAATATCTTGACAAGATGAAAGAAATTGAAAAAAATAGCAATTTCACCTAGCAACAAATGCATGCAGACGGTTTAAATGAAGAAAAGACTATTACGAGAGACTTCTGTGCAGTTGTTTGTCTGAATTAGTATTTATCCAAGTATTTACAATACAAAGGATAATGACATTTCTTTACTTGTTGTTTTTTTCTTTTTGTAATTTTCTGATTCTTTTGTACAATAAAAGCCATAAAGATATGGAAATAATGAAAGAAAATAAAGAAACCAGTGAAGCAGACATAGAAATATATGAAAAACAAATCTACAAACTCATCTTTTGCTTTATTGTTTAGTTTTTTGTTCGTTTTTCTCTCTGAAACTGGTGGAAAAAATAACAACAAATATGTACAATGTACATATAAGTTTCATATCTAGTATCTAAACACAAGCCGACTTGGTTAAAATGCATTAGAAGTTGATTTGTTGACTGATAAAGCAACAAAAACAACAACAGAACTGAAATATCATTTGAAGTTTGTGTTAAAGGACTCCATATCTATACAGGTTTTTCTTGGTTTTCTATTATTCTTTGTAATTTAAACTCTTAAGGAACTTTTAAAGAACCTAAGTATCTCTATCTATATGTAATACTATGCAACAATCACAAATCGCCATCAAGCCATAAATTCTCATAGAAAAAAACAAAAACAAAATATAAACATCTGTCTTTTAACTGTGTGTATTTAGTATAAAAAAACCTGGCTGTACAATTATCCTTGTTCGTTAAACAAGTTATCACTAAATATTATTTGTCTATGTCTGCCATCGTCTAATCTAGCTAGATCAATAATATCTACCTGTTTGATGATGTAGATGATGATATTGTCTACAACAATGTTGCGGTAATTTGAAACGGCTCTTGTGATTTGATAAAAGTGTTAGATTTTTATGGGAATTTTGTTAAAACATTTAGAAAAAAATGTTATTGTTTATTTTTTTTTGCTATACACCTTTTTATATAATGACTGACTAACTGAATGAATGACTGACTGACTTCCTTGTTGTGTCTATGGAATGGGGTAAAAAATGACAACAATTATTGTATTTGTACAATATGCGCCATTTTTGTTTAAAGTGAAAATCTTTATTAGGAATTATTGTTTAGTTTGAAGTTAACTGATAATAGACCACACACCACACACCTTTTAATAATATTTTTATCACTTTCACACTTTGGATTAATTCTTAAGTGTTGTCAATTATCTTATGCCTTAAAAAGCGATAAAAAAATTTTTTTGCATCATTTGGAAGATCATTTGAATATATGTTCTTCAAACTAATAGCAAGTTCTTTATCAGAAAGTCAATAACTGCCCAGAAGTAATGCGATGAAGAGATTTGGAAAAGCGTTCACACTATCCTCGAAAAGCTAGCAATCAAACATTTCCACCAAGGCGAATATACTATAAGGTAAAGTCATTTAATTTTGCGGCGAATTCATGAAATTTTTTATATATTTAAATTGACAGCGTCGGGTTTGAGAGAGGATTTTTTTATATGGAGTTTGAATGCTTCGGGCTAAATTTCCGTGGACAAAAAAACAATCAGCTGTTGAAATGACTTCACCTTATTAGTTTCGCCATGATTTGCACTTTGTCTTTTTGCTCTCTCTCTCTATCTGCCTTTATGGAGGATTGATTGGAACAAGACGAATAGATTATAAGGCGAAGTCTTTACATTTTGCGGCGAATTCATAAAATTTTTTATATATGTAGTTTGACAGCGTTGGGTTTGGGAGAGAATTTTTTTATATAGAGTTTGACAGCGTCGGGCTAAATTTTCATGATAAGAAAAAACAATTAGTTGTTGAAATTACTTCACCTTATTAGTTTCGCCATTGAGCAGTTTTGCACTTTCAAGCTCTAAAGCTTCGCAATCCAAATTTGCCACACTTATCTCGCTTGAATTTGCGATTAGTTTCTTCAAATTAATCGCAAATTCAAATGTCTTATGTTCTGGTAGGATGCCTAATAATTAGCGTCCTCTGTCTTGCAGTTTTAGGCCCTAGAACTTCGCAGTAGACATTGACCCTCTAGTTTCGCTTCTTCCTGTATCTTTTTGATACGTATTCGACAGTTTTAAAGTGTAAAACCTTTTGCGACCTCTGTCTTGCAGTTTTAGGCTCTAGAACATCGCAGTCCACTTTTGCCCAATAATTGGCATGTTATTGTTAAATCAATTGTTCTTTTGTTCTAGGATTGAAATTTTCTTGAATATTATGAAGAAAAATGAGCTGTTGTACTTTGGCGCCCCAATTGTTCCACACGATAAACCATACTGTAAATTATAATCGAATAAAGAAAGTCACTTGAACTTTAGAACGACCAAGAATATCGCCTCGGTATGCAGGAGAACTCGAAATCCTCATCATATACAAGTTATCGCACATTCGTAAATATTGCTTGTGAACATTATTCAGTTCTTACTGATTCAGCAGCTTAATCGTAATCATTCGATATCGATCGAAATCTTTATGGACTTGAATAGAATTGATATATAACTTAATATCATTCTAGTCCTTTATTTGAACAGGAAAACTTGAGATTCAACGTGCACCAGATTTTAAGTATTATCAGACTAACACGTTGGAACTTTGGCATTGGCACATTGTAATCTTTTGTTAGCTGTTTGGACTTCTAATAGTTTAGAAGCTAATCCTTTAATACAAGATTGTTAATAAGGAACATTTTCGGTAACCAACTCCACATATTAAACTTTACTTTATACATTCAAAATCTCCAATCCAACAAATATTATTCTTGAAACTTTTTTAGAAGCTTAAAACTATAACGATTTGTTAGCCGAAGCCAAATCGTTAGCGCGATGTCGTTTTTAATGGAATTTTAAAAACGAGGATTTCAATCTCTTTCCAATGCCGGAATTTTTCTTATCATTATGCAGCAAAACCTAAGATAGTTAATTCTCTATTGAATACTAGATCTCGAACTTTTAAAGACTTTAAAATGGCGAAAATTATTGTTTTTATATTAAATCTAACTGATTCAGAAGTTCAAATTTGTAATAATTTCTTAGCAAGATCTTCATTACGACGTAGGTGATAATGAAGATCTTGATTGTCGTAATTTGCAGGAGAACCTGAATACTCCAACCATCATTAGTTGTTGTTTTAGCAGCTTGGTCGTTGTTCATTGAACTTCGAGTCGTTCCGGTGCGAAGAATCGATTGTCGTTGGAACCACCATCATTAGTTTTCGGACTTCCGTAACTTTTCGAACAGAATTTTAAAACTAGTAGCAAAACTACCCCTTTTAGGAACCTCAAATAATTTCTTAAATAATTGGGCTGGAGAGTTCATCCATACATGGCACATTTGTAGGCTATTCTTAAGCTTTCGAGAACTTCAATTCAGTAGTTTTGGGAGTTTGGGAAATGAAAAAGGCTTGAGAATGCCTTCATTTACATTCTTATTGAATCATACCATAGAGTATTAGATCTTGGACTTTTGAACTTGCACATGTATTCGTATCGGAACCAACAGCTTCAGGATTATACAGTTGTTATCATTTCATAGATAATTGAGCTCAGAAGTTGATCATCGTGGCTGTATTTTAAAAGATTCCAAACAGGGAAGAATGCGATTGTCCAGTAGGTTCACATTAGTAGTTTTCCCAAAACTACTTACCATCAACGATCAGCGTTGCAGATAAAAAAGCATGATGCGATTCTGAAGAAACAATCGATGCCAACGAAATCAACATAATCCTGGGAATTCCTCTTATTCAGGCAGGTGTATGCTAATGACTATACTTGATAATCAAACGTATTTATTAGACTTTTCGACTATAAGTATTTTATAAATAGTCGACTTTTTCCGACTTTTCGATTTTTTTTCGACTTTTTGCCTATTTTCGACTTTTTCGGGGTTTTCTGACTATTTTAGAGATTTAGAGTTTTTGACTTTTTTCCACTTTTTTAAAATGTTCGACTATTTTTGACTTTTTTTTACAATTTTGGAGTTGTCGACATTTTCCGACTTTTCGGCTTTTACGAATTTTCGACTTTTTCCGACTTTATTCGACTTTTCGCCTATTTTCGACTTATCGTCTTTCAGACATTTCGACTTTTATTAACAAAGTCGACTTTTCGACTTTTTTCACAGAAGATAGTCGAGTTATCGACTTTTTTGGAACAAAATAGTCGACTTCGACTTTTTTTGATAAAAAGTCGATTGTTCGATTATTTGAAAGTAGATTTATAGAACCCCAGAAAGAATGCGTGAAGAAAGTAAACGAGACAAAAATGCAACACTGTAACAATTACAATTTTACAACACTTTTTCTTGCCAAACACTGAATGACATTATGATGGAATTTCTTAACAAAAAAAATTGTATTTTTAACAACACAGCTGATTAACCTTTTCACCACGAAAATGTCAAATTTTTGAACAGAAAATAAATCAACAACAATATATGATGAAAAAAAAGTTTAGAGAGAAGCACAAACAAACAAACAACAACATAGTTAAGTCTCAAGAGTAAACTTAACAAACAAACACGTTTAGGTATTTTGATGTTGTTGTTTTAGTTGAAGAGGTAAACAACATCAACAGCAACAGCACAAAAACAGCAACAATATAAACATTGGCGGCGCCTGTGAACTGTTAACCTGCTGCCGCAAAAACAACAACAAATTAATACTGCTGTTCATGCTGCTGCAGCTGCAGCTGATGTTTAACAGCAAAATAAGATAGATGAGAAGCAAAAATAACTAAACGTGTATTTAATAAAATTAAATACTGAAAAAAACCTAAGCAAAAGGTTAAGGCGGCAAAATGAAAAACAAAAACATAAACAATTTAAAAAAACAAAACTACTACAACAACTTTGTAAAATAATTGTGTTCGCTGTAGAATTTTCTTACACGTTGTTGTTGCGAACAAATTTAAAATTGTAATGAATGCATTGTCATTCAAAATTAATAATATTTCAACAAAACCAGTGGGAATTTTTTTTTAAAAACAACGGTTTCAGTTTTTGCTGCAAAACTTATACTAATTGTTTTAATTTAGTTGTGATTTTGTTTTTCATTTTTCTTAAACTCATAAATTGTTGTTGGTGTTTAACATTTTAGTTTAAAAGTTGCCTGCTCTTTTTTTGTCACCAATTAAATCAAAGTAAAAGTAGAACGAACACCTTTCTTTATAAAAATGTTGACATATTTTTCCCAAAAATATTGTTGTTTTTTGTAACATTTTTTTGACATTCATTCATGTTTGTTGTTGTTCTTCTTCTGCGATATTATTTCCTTGGTTTTTATGGTTTTTTGTTTTTTGGGTTAAATTTCTGGTAATTGCAGTCTACACTCGCAAAAATTTTATGGCGTGAAATCGTAAACATTTATATTACAAATTTTATGGTCTCTGCTTTGAAAATTGAAAATGCTATATATTGCTTGTAAATGTTATTTTGCCATGTCTAAATTGTTTGAGTACGTGGTATCAATGTAAACGCCTTAAATCATAATAATAAGGCGAATAACAGACACATGAAATATTTTGGACTTTTTGGCTTATCTTGATATGTCTGTCCATGTCCATGGCACCCAAAGTTAAAATTTACTTTTAATGTACAATAAAATCGACACATACACTGAGCGGTTAATAACTGTAATGGAATAATTTGTGTTTTTTTTTTTGGTTAATAATGGGGTCATTTAGAGCAACTGCAAGTGGAACTACAGATACAGTTTACTCTTATAGATTTAGCTATCTTGTGTCTTTATGATGTTGTATGTATGCGACTGCGCCATATTATCATCAGGTTTCAAAATAACTTAATATTAGATCACAAAAATGTTGCAGGAACTAAACATTAGACTGCCGTTTTTAAGAAGCTTGTTATCCTTTTTTTAAAACAAGTTATCATAGCATTCCATTTCTGTGGCAACATGAACTGTTTGATACTTTTGCTATACCACTTCCAGATCTGTTTCCGATCGACTTTGAATTCAAGAACCATGACTAACATGGCTGTTCCTGCTGGCCTTCCGTTTATCCGGTAACAACAACCGTTAGATACTGTTGCATTAACCTGTGTCATTTTCAATACGGATCGACTTTTGGAAAGCAACTATTTCCAGAACTTTAGACTATCCGACGTCGAACAATTGTCAAATGTAAATTCTCAGAAAAGATTGCATCAGGTGGTGGTCTTTGAAATCATCAATGGCTTTAGATAAAACAGAATCTTAAATGAACATAGAAGGGTTTTTGTAAGATTTTTGCCACCAATCAATTGTCTTAATATAAGATTCCATCGGCACGACTTTTTTCTATGGGTGGATATAGTAGACGAAAGCGGACTCTACAATAAGATCTTGACAAAATTGAACCAATAATATTATAATGATTAAAGTCACACTGAAATGTTGGATGAATATTTGAAAAACTAATATACGAAGTTATACAGAGGAATCCAAAGTAATCGGGTTCCAACTGAACACAAGAATTTGTATTTTTGCAGATTTCATCTTTAAAAATATTGCGTCAGGACTTAGTTTTGTATCTGTACAAAGGTGCTTGCTGAAGTCTTAACATAAGATTCCATCGTTAGGATGAATTTCTTTGGATGAATCCGCAAGATAATCTAAACTGAATATTTTCTAAAGAATACAATTTCTCTAGAACTAAAGAGTTAATGGCCATAGTCAACAGTGGTTATTTTCAACTTCGCTTGAAAAGCTTGAAAGATAAGTTGGGGCGGATCAGAATCAAAGTTCGTTTGAGAGCTTGAAGGATAAGTAAGGTCGAATTAGTATCAAATTTCACGATTCTGATTCGCGGCTAAGATCTCATCAATGTTGTTTTTAACAAATTCACCAATAAGGAAGCACACAGGAGATCCTAATGTATTTGGATTCCCAACGAGCACTACAACTCGTAATTTCGCAGATTTTAACTTTGGAAATATTGCGACAGGATTTGTATACTCTATCGATCGATCCTGTTAAATTGTTCGCGGCTAAGATCGCATCATTTTAACAATGGAAATATTGCGACAGGTCTTGCTTTGTATTCTAAATCGATCGATTCTGTTATACTGTTCGCGGCTAAGATCTTATCAATATCGTTTTTAACAAATTCACCAATGAGGAAGTACACAGGAGATCCTAATGTATTTGGATTCCAACCGGGCTCTACAATTCGTAATTTCGCAAATTTTAACTTTGGAAATATTGCGTCAGGACTTGCCTTGTATTCTCTATGAATCAAGGAGTTAATGACCGTAGTCAATGCAATTGATTTTCAAATTTACTTTGGAGATCGATAAGATCTTGTTAATGTGGTTTTTAGTGAAGACATTGTTTAGGAATCTTCAAAAAACAGTTGCAGTTGTCATATCGATTTCGAGATTCAGTGTTTGAAGAGTTTGAAAGATAAGTTGGGACGGAGTTCATTCAGAATCAAATTTCACTATTCTGTCAAATTGTTCACTTTGTAGCTTCAACTTCGTTCAGTAAGTTTTCAATGAAGCTACTGTTAAGGAATCTGCAACAAGCGTTTGATTACTTTGCCATTGTCATATTGATTTCGAGTTTCAGTGCCCCAACAGATTTGACAGTTGGAACTTTTCATTCTCATTGAAAAATATGTTTACTCTCTCACTCTAATTGGAATGTCTTTTTAGTTTCTGAACGTTTGTAAAGTGAGAAATTGAAGAAAAAAATTATATTCCATCCTAGAAGTTGTTATATTGATTTGAAGCGTTAGTGTCTGAAGAGATTTGCCAAATGCAACTACTCTCTCTCCTTGAAAAGTCTTTTAGATTTAAATGATATTTACTATTCACCCTCTAGACGATTGGAATGTGATAATATGCGCGTTACAACTGATTAAAAAGTTGGATTTTGTTGAAAAGAGTACGTTCCGAAGACGCAGGTTGTGCGCTTTTCTACATGAAAAATGTTGGTGAGGAAAACCTTATATAGTGCTCTATGAATGTTTCAGGGTGAGATATTTTGAAACTCAGTTTCCTGAGGATGTCTGAATTAACTTCGCTCTCAAGATGTTTAAATCTAATTTCGACGAAAGCCTAGAAATGACTAAGAAAGAAAAGAGATATTCAGGGTCCTCGTTCGACCAATTTGTACAGTTAAGCTCGTAATCTTGTGTGAAGTTGTAGAAGTTATTCGATTAGAAGTATCGATACAGTTTGAAGGATTTTGGTCCAAATTAATAATGAGCTCTTTTTTAGCTAAATCTAGGGAGTTTAAAGTTCGTAATTTATGAGCGATGCGTGATCTAAATTATTCATTTAAATAAATACTGAAGTAATCCTGATCGCTGATATTCTGCGAAAAACTCTTGCTTTCATACAAAGTTTCTGAAAACCCGTAAAAGATCTTTCTGTAGAGGAATCATTTTGACGTTTAAAATACGCTGTATAACCTCAATATCACATGTTTCATTTAAGAGATATTTATACCTTAAATAGACCTGTAACTATACCCAACACCCTGTATCATAAATTGTACAGATTTGCAGTACCTGTATGTACAACAACAACAACAAAAAAATTTAGGCATTTTGTATGTTATAGCCACGTTAATGAAATACATTAAAATTGTGGTTTTGCCATTTTTCTTGGTTTCATTTTAAGAAAATATTTTTTTCTTTTTATACAAGAACAAAAAAAAACTTCATCTCCTTCATCAAAAAAAAAAAAAAAAACTTACTGACCATTTGATCTTGTATTACATTTTGGCCAAGTTGTATATACAGTAATTCATTGTATGTTGCATACAGTCTTGAACTCTCTTATGGTTAATCAAACCACAACAAAAATGTATTACGTTTTGGTATGTTTGAATTTAGTTTTTTTTTGCGTTTTCTTTCAATTTTGTTGGTTTTGCCAAGTTTTTTTTTTTGTTCTTCTTAAATTAACTGTTTTTGAGGTCTTTTTAAAGTTGATTTAAAGCTTAAAGTCGGACGTCGGTTTTTTTTCTCTTCTGTTTCATTCTCTGTGTTTAATAATCTTTATTTGTGTTATTAAATCTAAATTATAAAAATGCGTGCTGTGGTTAAGATTTATTAGTATTTTGTTGGTTTTTTCGTTTGTTGTTGAGTTATTTTTTTTTTAATAATTTATTATATTAAAATGTTTTTGTTTTTTAAGAAATTACCAAACAATTTTGAAAGTTTATTAGTTTAATTATAAGAATTTTTTATGGAAATTAGTTGAAAGGGGTTAAGGGTTAACATTACACAGCTAGACTGGCCTAGTGGATTCCCTAGGTAGTTCAGTAGAAACTTTTGAATAATTTGTAAAAGCTCGTAAAAGCTTTATTTCATTTAATTTAATGTAAGTTTTAGCTGAAGCTTTATTCTTATAATAAACACTGTTTCTAAGTGTTTAAAGAAAACGGCCATGCTTTGTTAGCTTTTCTAGAAGCTTTATAAATTGGAAAGTTATTCTTTCTAAGCTTTTCTGAAAGCTTAACTGCTTATAGCTTTTTCTATATTGCAGTTAGGACTAAAACAGTTCAGGTTTAATAAATTTTGTTTCCATATTCCAGTAATCTGGATGTTAAAAGTTCGATGCAGATCGGTTTGAAAGCTATGAAAGTTCAAGGAAATCGTGTCACTTTAGAAGATATAATACTTTCAGATGTTGACCTCCAATTTTGTTGTAATTAAAAAGCTTTTCTAAGCGTTCCTTAAAACTTGTCTACGGGTCTATTGATATTCTTAGTTTGGTACAGAAGTGAAAGTTAAAAAACTTGCTCTTCCTATCATCTTTGATGATATTGAAGCTTTTCTTAAAGCTTAATTATTGATGTCTTGATACTACAATTGTGCCACTAATCAGCGTGGAATTTGAAAAAAGCTAAATTAGTTCAAGCTGAAAAGCTTGGAATTGAAAAAAAGCTTAACTTGAGATCAATCAGTTCAAGCAGGAAAGAGATAAATAATTTATTTCTAACATTAATATAAGTTCAACTAAAGTTCGTTTCAAGTTTTCTAAAAGCTTATTTTTAAATTGCAAAATTCTAGATATGATTGAAGGTCTTAAACCTTCTAATGCGTTCAAGCTATTCAATCGTTTCTAAAAGCTTAACTTCTGATCATTCTGTTCTTCAAGTTCCAAACAGATCAGTTTAAAAATACATCAATTTAAAGCTTCTTGATACAGATTAGTTCCGAAATTTAGAGATGCACTTATTGCAAGTTTTCGTTAAAGTTTAACTCCTACACAGATACATTTGAAAGTTAAGAAGGTTCCATGAAATTATTTTCGTAACACGTTCTCAACTAAACTATGTAGTTGTTGTTTCTTAAGGTTTGACTCCTGTTCTTATGATATTCTAAGTTTCGTAAAGATCACTTCATAAGATGAAAAAGTTTAAAGAAAGATGTCCCAGCTTTTCTTAAAGCTTAATACTTTGCTATTCTGTCTACTACTGTTGAGTTTGGAAGTTGAAAGCTTAACTTCAGATCAGTTCAAAACCTAAATTGTTCAAATCTGGCAACCTATTTATCAAATCGGTTCAACAGTTCAAAAGTTCTTTTACTACAAAATCTTCATTTGATTATTGAAAATTTTCTTTAAAAGTCAGCTAATAGAATAAAATCATTGTATCAATGAACATTTTTCATTAATAATATGAAATGTCATTTCACAATCTTTGAGAAATCAGTTCAATAGTGTAATTAAATTAAACATTACTTCAGTGAATGATAATAATATTGACAATTAATATTCCATAAATTATGTTAATTCTTAAAATTTTTGTTAATTATAGTTTACAATGTAATAAATTAATAATTAATATAATTAACGTGAAAAAAGATTTATTTCTTTTTGGATATTGACATTAAAATATGTCTTAATTTTTGTTAAATGTTAACCCCAACAATCTCAAGGTATACATACATATTTACACAATCATTTAGATATACATTTGCTTATTAGTTTAACGAATGTTCAGCGATAGCAGAATTCGTTAAACCCGACAGTTTGTGGAGGAGGTAGCGTTTAACTTTATGATGGAAGTTTATCATAAAGTGGACTATGTTAATGGATTTAAATTAATATTTTAGTAAGAAAATTTGCTACTAAAGCCTTCTCAGTGGCAAAGCGTAATATTTGAATTAGTAAAGTGGTTACTTTACTATTTACAGGTAATCTATTTGGTAGTCAATTTTTTGTTTGTAGTTCTTTAGTTCTAATTTTTTAAAAATTTTCTTTAAATTGTAGTTATTTTCACTAACTAATGACTGTTTTATATTCTTTAATTATTGTATCATGGAGTTAATCATTACTTAAGTGTCCCCAAGTAATCTAAAGTAGGGTTAATGTAATTTTTAAATTCTACTTTAGAATGATGTTGTTTTCACAATCATTTAAGATAGTTACATGTTATATGTAATGCTTAGTTTAGTCAAGTAGCTAGCTTAAACTCCACAGGTAATTTAACATGGCGTGAGTCTTCACTTTACTATCCCCATGTAATCTAAAGTTTAGTCAATCCATTTGTTTGCCTTTATAATGTATTAACTTGAACAACCAATTACTTTTTTTAATACAAATGTTGTGATTTATGCATTCTTTCTTAAGGTTAAATTTATAAAATGGTTACTCTACTGTTGACAGGTAATCTATTTAGTAAACAATTTTTAGTTTACATTTTTTTTATAAATTTTTCTTTAAAATATAGTTTAGTTATGACTGTTATATATTCGTGGATTCTTGTATCATGAAATAGGTCATATATAGGGCATGAGTATTCACTTTATTGTACCCAGTAATCTAAAGTGTAGCCAATCTTTTCTTCTTTTATCTGAACAATCAATTATGATTTTTTTGGGAATATTGTCATTGAAGCATTCTTTATATTGTTTAAATAAGTGAAAGGTTACTTTACTGTTTACAGGTAATGAGTATTCACTTTACTGTACCCAAGTAATCTAAAGTGTAGTCTATCCTTTTTTATCATCAGAACAATCAATTATGATTTTCTTGGGAATATTGTCATTGAGGCACTCTTTATAATGTTTAAAAAAGTAAACTGGGTACTTTACTGTTTACAGGTAATCTAGTTAGTAGTCTATTGTTAGTTTAGAGTTCTTAAGTTATATATTTTTTTTTAATTACTTTAGATTCTAGTTCTTTTCAATCGCTTATAACTGTTATATATTCATTGATTCTTCTATCATAAAGTCAGTTGTCCTTGAAGTGTCTCCAAGTAATCTAAAGTGTGGTTAGTGCTTTTACATTAATATTTTAATTTAGAAGCAAATCATTATATTCTTTTTAGGCCACAGAGTTACTCTTAAGTTTACAGGTTATCTCAAAAGCAAATGAGTCTACACTTTACCGATCCCAAGTAAACTAAAGTGTAGTTAAAGAAATTTTTTTTAATTTTCTTAACAAAATTGTAATTTTGTATCAAAATTAAATAATTTACAAATAATGATCTAGAATAAAACAATTTAACGTCAGTTTAAGAGTTCGGTACTGTTGCTCAAAACTGCTGGGTACACCTAAGACCGATAATATATTTCAAATTAAACTAAACAAAATATTACCAAATAAAAATTTATTGTTGTTTTTAGTTGTAAACAAGAACAACAACAACAACAAAAAATACCAACAAAAAAATAATTCATGAGATATATTTTACGTTAAACGCTCTCACATTTATTAAATGCATTTGACAGCAGGCAGCTTGCAACGTTTTGTTGTGTGTGGGTCGGTTGTCTGCCTAACTGTCAGATTGGGCCGTGTGTTGGTGGTGGCGGCGGTAAAGTGTATCTATATCCAATGGTTGATTTTTAGACGAAATTTTTTCTATGTTTATTCTTGTGAAAAAATGCAATTAGTTTTATTTTAGATTAGATGATGACAAGAGAGAAAATCTTTAAATATATTTTCATTTGTAATAGATGTACAATTACTAGTACGAGTATTAAATAAAGACCAAAATTTCCGGTGACATTGACAGTTAGAAATGTTGAAAATATTTTAAAATATTTTTTTTAGAAAAAGAAATTCTAGAAAGATTTATTGTAATTGTGAAAAAAAATATTATAATCATTTAGTTTAGACTTTAAATATCATATCTGTGGGAGGTTTAAATTTAGTTTTTATAGACCAACTTGTCAAATTTTAATGTCATCTTTCTGTAATATCATATTTTTTTAAATTTCATTAAAACAAGTACGAAAGTATAGTCGGGCATGGCCGACCATATGATACCCTACACCATGAGTATATTTTTACAATTTTTACTTTTATAAAATTTTTATTTTTTGTAAAGAAACTTTTATGTTCAATATTACCATAATTCCAAAATATTTAAGCCATTTATTGATAAAAAACTAAAATTTCTAAATGAGGCTTTATATAGGTCAAATTTTGGAAAAGGATATATTTCTAAATAACAGTTAGTTTTGTTGAGTCTCATTGCGATACAAATGGTTACAAGTCAATTTTAGACGTTTAAGTCATTTTTTGAAGGCGGGTTTGTATGGGGGCTAGGGTCAAATATAGGCCGATCCTTACGAAAATCTGCAGTATCATTTATACTTATACAAAACTTATTTGTGCCAATTTAGAGAGATAGCAGAATATTTGACGTAATTATAGCATAAAAAGTTCAAATCGGGAGGTACGGTTGTATGGGGGCTAGGTGAAATAATGGACCGATTTCAACCATTTTCAATAGGCTTCGTCCTTGTGCCAAAAAACATGCTTGGTCCCAATTTCATCAAATTATCTTGAAAATTGCGGCCTGTACCTTGCGCACAAGGTTTACATGGACAGCCAGCCAGCCGGACAGACGGACGGACGGACATGTCTTAATCGACTCAAAAAATGATTCTGAATCGATCGGTATACTTTAAGGTGGGTATTGGACCAATATTTTTGTATGTTACAAACATCAGCACAAACGTATAATACCCTCCCCACTATAGTGGTGTAGGGTATAAAAATCTATTAAAATTTCTGCCTAAAATATTAAAATTATTACCACATTTTTAACAGCTTTCATAATAAATTTTATAAAACCCGTTAAATATTTTTTCAAAAAAATATCATATTTTCAAAAATTAATAAAGAATTTTTAATTTAATCATAAGGGCGTTACTTTCTCACAGGTGTTTAATCATGTGGGTGTTTTTTCTTTATATTTAAAACTATAAACATAATTAAAATATAATTTTTCATAAAAAAATATTATAAAAATTATCGTTTATAGCATTTAAAAATTAAAATTTAATGACCTGCATTTTAATACAAATGTTATTTTTAAAAATTATCATAAACAATTTAAAATTTTAGGTAAATAACGAGGCGTTTAATAATTCTTTTTACTACAGTTTTGAAAATTTTTCTAAAGAAATTAATAAATATTATAAAAAAAACCAATTCTCTAAAAAGCCTACAAAATATCTTCAAAAAAATATGTGACTAACAGTTAATAAATATCACATTTTAGGGGTTAATTTTGAAAAAATTTTTTAGTTTAAAATTCTTTTATTTTTGTGTACTTGAAATGGGGTCAAATATATTTAGATAAAGATCTTATAATAAAGACTAGTAATATATCAATGTCATATATCATATGTCTCGTCATTAATTACTTTATATTAATTTTAATTAAAATGTTTTATTTCTTAATTATTTTATATTAATATTTCTCTTTTTTTCCTTTTTCTTTGCAGGTATGTTAAAAAATTTCATATTAAACAATTAAATAATTTTATATCTGTAAGTATATCTACAAATATATGGCTAATTAGTAAAGATAAATGTTCTAAAACAACTTTAAATTGCTACTAAAATAACTAGTTCTATGCAGCTGCTAAAATAACTCATTATTAGGAAGTACTTAGCGAAGATATTATAAGTGAATGAATTTTTATTAATCCTTAGTTTTATTAAAATAAAAAAATATTTTTTAAAAACTTCACCTTTGACCTTTACATTTTGTCCTGTGTTTGGCATAATTTAAGAAGAATAATGTTTTTTCTTAAAATTTATAAAAAATTAAACCCAAAATTGTCTAATATTTTGAAAACTTTCAAAATTTGATAAATTTGACCTTTAACCTTTAACGGTTTAAAGGTGAAAGTTATTTGATTTTAATAAAACTTTTGAAGTATACATATTTTTCAGTTTCTGGTTATTAATATTTTGGAATGTTTTAAATAAAAGTTTCTAAAAAAATCTTTACTATTAAACAATTTTAACCTTTGACCTTTACATTTTGTTCCATGTTTAGCTTCTATAAAAAATTCCCAAAAATTGTGTAATATTTTACTGTTTCCTTGAAAACTTTAAAATTCTGTTTAATATGACCAGTTCGGAACATAAAAAATACCAGACTAACAAGAATCCAGACAGTAATTGTCTTGAAAGTTGCTTCTTCCTCTTGGTTTGATATAGCTCGGTTTAGCCTACAGGAAAATTAAAAAAATTAAAAAATTCTTATTTTTCATAGATAGCTCATTTGTCGCTCTCTGCCGATGCCTGCTTTATATATACTTATATAATCAAACAATAAATACTTTGTGAATGCAAACACTTAAAAAAAGTGATCGACAAAGAGCACTCTTCATATATTTCTCTCAGCATAATGTTACAAATAACACATTCTGATAAAAGTTAATCTGCATCATTACATTTTTAGCTTCTTCTTTTCTTACCGCTACAAAGAATTTAAAACAATATTAGGCGAAGAGCTTTTTTACTATATCTTGCTTACACACGTAAGTGCTCACTTGTGTACAAAAAAAACAAAAAAATAGAGCTCATTTATTACACTCTGTCGATTTCTGTTTTAAATCATCATTCGATTCTAATCTAAATGATGCTCTCTCTCTCTCTCTTGTTAAAGCTTTTTCTTTCTGATAGTTATTACTTTAACTTTATGCAGGACAAGTTTTTTTATCGGCTATTGGCAGAGAGTAATGTAGTAGAGATTGTTACTGGTGTTGGGTTTTTATTTATACATATATATGTATGTGACCGAAGGTTACTTGATAGGACTGTCTATCGATTTTACTCTCTTTCAAAGCGTTATTCTATTTCAATGCTTTGTCTGCTACTGTTTTAAAAGTGAAAAATAGATCTTCGTGAATACTTGAATCTTTAGGAGTTGGCCTATGCTGTTGGAGTTTCCGTATGCATACATGAGACAAGGTTAGACTGTACAAGAGCTCTTTGCTGACCTCTGTTTAATTAAATTAAATTCTTGCGGGAGTAAGCAAACTTGTTTGAATTCGAGGAAATAATTCAATGTAAAATATCGAGAGATATTTTATTAAGAACCATGAATATAATAGATCACAAGAGCTCATTGCCGATCACCGTTTTCGTTTAAGGTGTTAAACAAACTAGGAGAATTTCGAACACAATTAGAGAGAATTTCTAACACAATTAGAAAGACTAGATGTTTTCAATAAGATCTGAATATGAATTGTTTTATTATGAAACAATTTTTCTAATATATTAGATAGTGTAGATCTGTATCTACACTTTCCTACATTTCAAAATAATATTCTGAAGAAAATTAAATGTAAGATTCTTATTTCATTTATCATGATTACAAGAGCTCTTTGCCGATCATCGTTTTCGTTTAAGATGGTAAACAAACTGAGAGAATTTCGAACACAATTGGACCAAGATTCACAACTAGACATATTTTTATTAAGATCTGAATTTTAATTGCTTTATCATTAGATCTACACTTTCCTACAATTCGAAATAAGAATCTAAAGAAAAGGAACTTTAAAATAAATAATAAATCTATAGCGAAACAACAATATAACAATAAATTGTAGCCATAAAAATATAAAAAAAAGAAAATCTGTTAAAATCGTTGCAACTAAAGTTTTATCAACAATAAATCAATTTAGCTTTTAATGTAAACAACATGAATAAAATCATGATAAATGTTATAAATGTTTTAACAAGATTAAAAACAAGGTGTAGTAAATAATGTACAAGTATAAACACTTATGGAAAGAAAGAAAAAAAAGAAGAAAAAATAACATAAAAATAAACCAAAAAGAATAAATAGAAGATGCAATCACGAAAAAGGTAAACTTTTACTAAAACACATGGTGGGCAGAGACAGACGGACGGACGGATGGATAGGCGGACGGACGGACGGATGGATGGACGGACATACGCAAGAATAAATATTTATAAATGCAGCTACTAAAAGAAACTAGCTAAACATACAGCAATGCAGGTCTATAAAGAAAATGTTATAAAAAAATTTATCAAGATAATAAATTCTTTTTTATTGAAAATCAACAAAAACCAAGACAACACTAAGACTACTGTATCCGTTAAATTTTAAACTAAATAAATACTAAAATTTATTACTAACACTTATTTATGGAATTAATTAACAATAAAATTATAATGTTAATGCCTTAGAAAAAAAAACTAATTTCTAGTGAAAGAAAAATAAATATAAAATACTTACAATTTACTTTAAGTCATTTATAATTTCCTTATCTTTCACTTACTTAAATCATTTAAAGGAATTGTTTATGTTAAACATAACTTTCTTAAGATATTTTTCTAGATTTTTTTGTTTCGTTTGGGTTTAGCTGGTGTTGAGTTAATTTAACCCTTGACTTTTTTTGTATTTTTTTCCTAAGAATAATGAAAGAAAAATATACAAAATAATTAAAATAGATTTATGAGATTTTAGCTGCTGTTGTTGTAAAAAAATATTACAATTATAACAAGCTGTCTCATAAATTGTTTTGTGTAATTATAAAATTTCTTTTGGTTAACATATTGCGCTTAGCTAAATTTTATTTAAAAATAATATTTATTACAATTAGAAAAGTTTTTGACAGTTTTATAAATTCCTTGATATTTGAAATATTAAAAAAAGACACAGAACTTAAAGATTACGAGTTTCTAAGAAAAAGAGAGAGAAAAGCGCAAGATTCTCATTTTTCATCTCTTCGATAAACTTAAAAAGTTTAGCTTTAAAAGTTTATGTTCAATTACAATTGAAATATATTATAGCTTTTAACTTAAGTTCTTCTGAAATCAATATAGAACAATGATCTAGATGAGGATCGTTCAAGTTACACGATCTATTGTTATACTAAATATATTAAAGTGTTTAGGGTACTTTCAAGTTAAACTTATGAGTTTCTAAGAGAAAGAGAAAAGCGAAACATTCTCTTTTTTCATTTCTCCAACAAACTACTTAAGCGATAAAAGTTTACGTTAAAATACAATTAGAATGTAATATCGCTTTAGTTTTAAGCTTCAGATCTTACTAAGATCTTCTAGAATCAATATAGAACACATGACATCAAAAAATAACAATGATCTAGTAAAGATCGGTTAAATTGAGCGATCTATTACCGTACAAACTATGTTAAATAATTTAGTGTACTTTCAAATGCCCTTAAAAATGCCGGTTTACACCGTGAAACTTCTAAAAGAGAGAGGAAAAGAGAGATACGCGCAATATTTAGATTAAGATCGGTCATCTTGAGCGATCTACTGCAATACAAGATGTATATTGAACAGTTTAGTACACTTTCAATTAAGTTTTGAATACGATATCGGTTAAGGACTAAATTTTAAATAAAAGATCTTTCAGGATCAGTATCGTGTTAATGTGACTTTGAATGATCATAACATAGATCAGTTAAATTGTGTTACAATTTCAATAAGGATTTAATGTCAATGAACACTAGTTAAACACTAAATATGTTTAAGTAGTTCATTAGTTATTTGTTAACATCTCATAGTTGCCAGTTAAGGACCATAATTGTAAATTGAGATCCCATAGAGATCTTTCAGGAACAGTACCTTGTTAATGTGACTCTGAGAGATCTTAACTTAGATCGGTCAAATTGTGTGACAATTTCAATGTCAATGTACACGGGGAATGTGTAATTCACATCCAATGATCTATGATCTAGTTTAAGATTATGATCTTTGTAGATTACACTACAGAAAGCGAGAGAGAAGTAGAATTGACTCTCGGACTTTCAGTTAGAGCTAAAAATAGGATGTATACACATCAAACTCTAAGAAATGACCCTCTACAACTATCGGGACTATTGTGCGCTCCTTAACCATTAACTCAGATTGGAATCGAACCCAACACCTCCAGTCTACTAAAACACTAACCTACCGGAGATCTCCGACATTTAGTTATCGCTTCTCTTATAGCAACATTTTGCAACTTATCAATACCTTTCCCTAGAAAAGGAATACCAAAAGAGGAAGTGTTGTAAACTATATAAAACGTTTCCTATCACTTTTAAGATCTCATGATCTTATTCGTGACTTTAAAGCCTACATTGGCAGAGAGTAAAAAATAAGTTCTCTTACTGGATTTTATCGTTTTTTATACATGTGTAAGCATACATGCGTCTAAAACCTACATCGGCGGAGAGTAAAACATAAGTTCTCTTACTGTTTTTTTACCGTTTTTTATACATGTATAAGCATACATGCGTTTGAAATTGAGAGAGCCAGAAAGCTCTTAACAAAGATCTTTGCCGATCAGGGGTCTAAAATTAAGAGTGCAATAAAGCTCTTAACAAAACTCTTTGCCGATCTGGGCTTTAAATCTAAGTTCTGTCAAATCGTACATTCTTTGCCGATTACTGTAAATCGACAAGTTAAGATGGACGGTTTAATGTCTTGCCGCATATTTCGGATTTCTTTTGGCTAATGGTTGCTTCAGAGGTTCTCTATGATGGTCTGTTCATATTTCGGCAGATAATTTTAAGTAAACCCATCAAATATGCTTCATAAATCTCTTCTTTTTACTGTACCCTGCTGCTCGTTAACCATTCTCCTAATGATTTCTCAAGCTCTAATTGATTTTGACTCGCATCTTAATCTTCAAGGCATATTCAAACACTTGCCTTTTTGTCAAAATCACCACTTCTAAACCTCAGTTTCTCAGACAAATCCGTTTGCTTCAAAGGCACTTTTTCCATTGACTTTCCTATCATTTATAATAAAATATGTTTAACAAGTTCATTAGTTGCTCTGAACGGTGATCACAAGATCTCACAAAGTAATTTTAAAGATCCATCAATATAAAGGCATTCAAAAAACATACATTTCAATATCAAGTTTCCTCAATTTCCCTTCCCACATACAACGAAATAAGCAATATTTTTACTGACATTTTCACTGACTCATCGTCACATTATGATTGTGATCTGTGATAAATCAAGTTATAAACAAAATAATACAATTACCAATTCATTTACAAAGTAATCAATACAATTTAATGATTTCAAATTTATACAAAATCACAATAAACCAGCGAATGAATGGATAAATGTATAGAAGAACAGTCAATACTTTTATTATTGAACGAACGTAAATCTATGATTATATGTTTGTAAGAAGAAGACGAAGAAGACAAAAATGTCTTTAGTAAAATATTATTATTGCCAGTTATTTGTAAGAAAATATCTTTCAATTTATGATACAATTTGATTTCTTTTTTTCGATATTTTGCCAAGTCATATCCTCCATTAATAGAGAATGAACTAAATGATGGAAAGACAGACAGAGGTAGGGAAAGACAGAGGAAAGATATCTAAATTTCAAATTATTTTATTAGCCCTGATTATGAGCTTGTGTCTTTTCTTGTATTTTGGATTCATTTTAGCAAACCTTAGCTATTTGAACATTGCAGTTATTGTTGTAAAACCTGATTCCAAAAAGGTATATTTTTCACAATCTTGGCAACAACTTAATTTAGTATTGTTCCTCCAAACTACCCTCGCTAGCTGTCTTTAACAAACCTTATTTCTATAACAATACTCATCAGTTTTAGCTTAAGTTATTGTTGGGATTATTTTCATGACTGTTAAAGAAAACAATTTAATATTAAATGATGCTGCTGCTGATGATGATGATGGCCAATATTGATTGAGCTGTTAATTGTGGTGACAATGATGATGATAATGATGATGCTGCTGACGAAACCTCATGTCCGGTCTTTTGATTTTTCAAATAATTTACTTTTGTACTCTTTTTTATCTCTGCTTTAAATTCTTTTCTTTTCATAACATGTCTTTTTATATCATCATGTGTTTGATTGAAAAATAATAATCGTTTATGTCAATAAATTACCTGCCTCAATTATCTAATACATTTTGAAATGTTTCATTCATGAAACGACACACAGACATTAGGCTTCAAGACGAGCAGGTGTGCCTAGAAGAAAATGAATGACATTTTCTTTTGCAGAATGTTCAAATGTTCATTCATAAAAAACAAGTTGAATAAATAATGTTACAATCGAAAGAGACACAGCGTGCGAAAATTATCTCAGAAGAATTTGAAAAAGAGCTGAAATAAATAAAGGTGTCTCCAATAAAAGCAGGTCCAGACAGAGCAGTCCAAAATCTTTCATTTGCTGTTTATGAAACGCAAGAAGAAAGATAGATCAAAGATCGAGCAAAATCTCCGATATTAAGAACACAATTTCGTTCGATAGGTAAGCAGATAACTCACAAACATTTCAGAATGTAATTGTTGCCTGTCTTTCAGAGACAGGACCACCAAAACTTTCATTTGCTGCTAATGAAAGGAGAAAGATAGAAAGTAAAGAGATCGATCGAAAACATCGCCGTTTTTAACAAGAGTTTGATCAATCTTGTACAAAAACTATAAGTGAGATTTTATCACTTCTCCATATTAAGGAAGGAAAGAGAGAGAGAAAGTTTGTCAACTTTCCGACATAAAGTGCCCAGTTTTTATTGATCATTCTCCTAAAGTTTGGAGTGAAAAAGAGAAATGGAGAGAAAAGAGGAATAGTATAGATTTTAAAAAGAACTCCCGATTTTCCTAAATAAAGAGCTCGCAATGAAATAAGATCACCTTTCAAAGAGCAAGGAAACTTTTGCATCTTGACACTTGCTAAATCTGTCATTTGCCCAGGTTCGATTGATCAGCGAATAGATGTCTTCCAAACTTTTAATAATCTAACTTTTGAGAGAAATTGTAGAGAATGGAAGGAATCGAACCCCTCGTTCATCCCTCTTGCACAAGAACTCAAAGTGAGATTAGATCAACTTCTAAAGATCGTCGAAAGTTTTGAGTTTGCCATCATTCAGCAAATATTTACAAACGATTAATCTGCATCTTGCATGCGAGAGAGATTTAATTATCTCTTGCACAATAACTCAGAAATTAGATCAACTTCCAAAGATTGTCGAATGTTTTGAGTTTGTCATCATTCAACAAATCTTTACAATCGATCAATCTACATCTTACATACGAAAAGATAATCTTTTAGATATTCTGCAAAATTTTTGATCATCTTATCGTTAAGAGAGAGATAGAGAGAGAGAGAGTAGAAGAGTCTATTCTGCAACATTTTGTGAGTAATTTATTTGAGTTAAATGATCGTAATGATTCGTCCCGTACAAGAGCTTGCAGTGATATTCGATCATCTTTGAGAAGTTTTCCAAAATTTTTCGTTTGAAATCGTTGTAATATTTTCTGCAAAAACTTGCAACCGATCGATTCTCCATCTTGCTCAAAAACTCGGAGATGGATTAGATCCTCTTTCAAAGATCATTCAAGAGAAGGTCTTCCATCTGTCTTTGAGTTCCCTGTTTTAATATATCGGTAAAAAGAAATATGTTAAAGGAGAACGCGATTTTTCAAAAGTATCTCCAGTTTTAGTAAAAAAAATTGCAATTAATCGATTGATCCGTAATGCAAAACTCAAAGATAGTAGGAATAATCTCTATAAGATTCTTAAATTTTTATAATATTATAGTTGAAATAAAGAGAACGAGAGTGAGAGTCAATTGAGCGGTAGAAAATAAACCTAATTGTTCAACATCGATTGATCGTCCTTCTTTAGATTGATCTTCAAACTTTTAATGGTTTAATTTTTTGAGAGAAAGAGAGAGTGAGCGATAGTTTTCACGTGAAGTGATCAAATTCTTTATTATTCTTAAATTCGCTGCTTCTCGAACATGAAAATATACAAAAGATCATCACAGTATGTATGAAAGTATTTGAAGCAAAATTATCTTTTTAAAGCAATCAAGATCAATTCGAAGGATTCGCAGTTAAACTTAAATCAAAGCGAAATCATCTTCAAATGAGTATGAGGAGGCAATATCATGATGTAACCATAACCGAAAAACATTCCCGATTTGATTAAATCTTTATCCAAAATGAATTTTTTAAGTGTTAAAAATGGATCATGTTAAAATCAGAGTGTTCTAGAAGTAATTTCAGATTAATTAAATCTAAACAAGGTGAATAAGCCGAAATCATTTCGTTGAAATATTCCTAATTTAAAAAGATTTTGGTGGAACAGATCATGTTGTTGGTCGGGGAGCACAATTGTTGCAGAATATTATCTAAGCTTTCAGAATACATAAAAAATTTGACGTACACAAAACTAAATGTCAAAGGTCATAAAGAAATTATTTCGATTTTACTTTATTTGAATTTAACTGCAAATATTCTACTTAATTTATTGAATTCTTAACTTTTTTGTTTGCTTTCTGCTCTAGAAATTAATGAATAAATAAATTCTTGAGATTTTTGTATAAAAAAAAACTTTTAAATTTCTGGCCTTGAAGACTGCAAAACATATCTCACAGATTTCATTTTATTAAACAACTGAAAGCAAACATTCAACAGAAGGAAAAAAAGTTGTACTCCTGTTTAAAGTGTGAAATCAATTTCAGTTCAGGCGATTGTTGCCAAGTTAAAAAAATTCCTGTAAAATCGAAAAAAAATCCAAAAACGTCTACTAAATAAGCAATATATAGCATGCAACTGTATGTGAATTCCACCTGCAACATGTAATGATTTCAATTTTTTTTAACCTCATAAAGCGTATGTTTGTATGAGTAACTTTAAAACTTTATGAATTTTTGCGACGTTGCAACAACACATGCTACAATGAAAAATGGTTACAAGGTTTCCCTAGATGTAGAAAAACTGGAATTTTTTTATGCAAGGATACACAAAAACTCAAAAGAAACAATCATGTAAAAAAAACTCTTAAAAAATACTTTATAATTGTTATAGTGTAAAAGCGTAAGTGAGTAAAAAGAAGCTGAAATGTAATTTTTTTGCTACAAAAATATGCAATATGAAAATCCTTCTTCTTGCCTCCTTTTAAAATCTAAACCCCTCTCAAGTTGCAACAGAAAGCGAAAAAAAAACGGCCTAACAGCCTTTAACAATTTACCGATTTTATGCAAAGGCATGTTTTAGTATGTTGACGGTTGACACAAACATTAATACATAGACAAATGTTGTTGCAATAAAACCTATGTATACAAAAATACATACATGTATATAAACACATGTATATATACATATGTATATGCATACAATTGGTATATTAACTGTTTGCAAGTTAATAGATTAAAAAGAGAGAGAGGGAGAGAGAGACGGAGTTCGAAGGACCATTTGCTAAAACAGTTAATTAATTCTAAACTCTGGATTTGTTAACTAAAAGCGTTACAGCTTTTCTGTAATACGAAAGTGATCTTAATATTGAAAGCTTGTGGCCTCCGGTAGGTTAGTATTCTAGTCTGGTAGACCGGAGGTGGTGGGTTCTATTCCCATCTGAGACACTGGTTAAGGAGCACACAACAGGCCTGACTATCTAATATAGAAAGCTTTGTATCTCTAACTGCTCTATTCCAATAACTTGTAGTATAACTTAATATGTTTTGATCTTGTAAGCTTGGTAATGCAGTTGATTTTTGTTCCTTTGTTGCAACTAAAAAAAACCACAACCTTTATATATATCTATATGGTATTGCATATATGCAAAAAGCTCAAAAGTACTTAGAGCTCGAGAAAAAAAATATTCGAAAAGCAGCAGCTGTATTGCATTCAATGTATTGTTTGCTGTTGTCTCATGTTGTTAAAGGATATTACATTTGTATATGCATAACCGTGTGTATGTGTGTGCATGAATATGTTTGCTTGTTTTAGACATTATATATCATTTTGTATGGCAACTGGCATTAAGAGTTTTATAAGAATTTCACAAAAAAAAAACATAATTTTATATCAAGTGTATGTGTAGTCAGTCGTTTGAATAAACCCAATAAACATTTAAGGTAAAGTACTAGTTGATTACATTCAACAATTTTGCTAAATATCAATATTTAAAGTGATCACATCTAATCAGTTGATCTGCTTATATCTATAGTTACGAAAGCTGCAATGTTTACTTTAAAGCCTAACCCATACAACAGATTTTAAACTAGGGAGTGAACTCTCAGATTTCTCTCTCGATCTCTGATAAGATCGATGAAGAAAGTTAAAACGATAGCTTCCTGATCTTAAGAATAAAACATATAGATTCTTATATTTAGGAAAGCAGCAATATTTACTTTAAAGCTTAATCGATACAACAGATTTTAACCTAGAGAGAGAACTCTCAGATGTCTCTTTTGATCTTTTATAAAATCGATGAAGAAAGTTAAAACTATAACGAAAGCTTCCTATCCTTAAGAATGAAACATATAGATTTCGATAAATCAAGGTTATAAAAGGGAGCTGCATAAATCTCTAAGATTAATGGGAACTGCAAAGCAATGCTATATTGGTGTAAATATGATCAAAATTGATCAGTTTGACAACCTGCGATCAGATCAGATAGGGTTTAATAGATGTGGACGAGTTTTTACTAGAATGTGTTAAATAGAAGCATTTTGATACATATCAAATTTAAAATGATCTCATCTGATCATTTGAACTGATCACATTAACGAGTTTGAAGTAGTAGATTAATAACTTCAAAGAATACTCTCTGATGTCTCTGATGAGATGAACAAATAATATCTGATAGATACCTAATCAAGGTTTTGAAAAGGATCTGCTTGAAGAATAACGTGAGTACTGATGTCAATGGAATCGACACCGATCAGTATTCAAAAGAGAACACTCTTTGAGGTCGATAAGAAAAGTCGGTTTGGCCATCTAAGGATCTGCTTAAAGAAAAACGTGAATACTGATATCAATGGAATCGACACCGATCAGTTTGGCCATCTATGTATTCAAAAGAGAACACACTTTGAGGTCGATAAGAAAAGTCGGTTTGGCCATCTATGTATTCAAAAGATAACACTCTTTGAGGTCGATAAGAAAAGTTTGCTTAAAATAGCTTCTGGATCGTCAGAAATTAACTAAGGTGAAAAAAAGGATCGCACATAAGCAATAAGATAAGCACAATCAGAATCCTGATGACGTTACTGTGATCTCAACTGATCAGTTGGCAAACTGCCAGCAAGCAAAGCTTTCTCGTTGAAGTTGGTTGTAGAATTGAATGAGTTTAAAAGAGTACACTCGGTTGACTCTTTTAAGATCGATACTAAATGCTGTATGAGATCGATAAGGAAAGTCTGTTTAAGATCGCTTCTGGATCTTAAGAAAAAGAAAAGACAAGTAAGTTTTCGTAAATTCTCTAAAACCTCAATGAATGGAAGCAATTGATAAGAGTCCTGCTGATGTTAATGGAAAACGAAAACATCCGTTTAAGATAGCTGAGTAGAACTGTCTATAGACCAAGAGCGGATCCAGCTTTGCTAAATACTTTTCTTATGGAGGTTACACGTGTCGGGTTAATCACATATTGTTTTCTTAATTTTTGTTCATTGGGTAATGTGTATGAATATTTGTTTGTTTAGCATATGCATACATGCAATTGTATGTATATGTGTTGCATGTATTTGTTTTTAAGCCTTGCAACAACTCAAGTTAACATATGCATTTATGTCATTGACAAAATATACCAACAACAATCACAAGTATAACAATGACAACAACAACAGCAGCAAAACGCGATTTCTCAACACGCATTTCCCTACTTCCTCGGCTTTTTGTATTCTTTTTTTTTTTTTTGTTGCTCGTTGAGGACAAGAACACAACTCAACACACCAAGAAAAAGGAAAACGAAAATAAAAATCTTGAAATGAAAGGAAACAAAGTGAGTGAGTGGGTTGAATGAATGAGAATGAATGCCAGCCTACAATGGTTGCAATGGTTGGTTGTGTGACTAAATATATAGCAGGCGGGTTGTTTGACTGCATAAATATGAATGGAGCACTAAGTATAAGAATGCAAGCCGGAGACAGGTGGTTTGAGTTTTAAACAAAGAATCTAGGAATCTTGTACTTTTTTTATATAGATTTAAACTTTTAAGCAGCTGTTTATGAACTGAAAAAACGAAAAACAACAATGACAACAGCAGCAGCAGCATCCACAACATAACACGCATAACTTTGCAAATTAGTAGCAAACAAATACAAAAAGAACGACGCACTTATTTCCATAATAGATGAGACATGATTTTTGCGATTTGCTAAATGTGAAATATTTTCCATACGTCGTTACATTTTCAATTAAACTGATGATGATTAGTGATAATAATAATAATAACGTTCAAAGATAATGATGATGTTGATGTGCAGCAGATTTTTTGTTTATTTCTTTTAAGATTTGAAAATGTGTGTTGTTTTTTATTATAAATTAAAAATACCCATAGCTGCGTTAGAAGCTATGAAGCACTTGTCTTATGTATTTTTTAAAGTAAAAAAAATTGCGGCAAAATATTTTCTAAAATATTGTATAGGAACGTTAGAATTTCAACATGTTCATACTTTGCATTTTCCTTTTAATTGTTGGCTTAAGGTTATCATTTATAAGATATATGTATATACAACAACATCTCGTGTCCCCACCTGCTGCTATCTTTATAATAATGCGGTAGAATGAAAAGTGTTGTTGAACATTAATTTGACTTTGGAATATAGTCGACCATGATTTCTATAGCTTTTCGATGCTATACTATTGCAGCGATCTTATCGTTGTACTCTTAGTAGTTTGACTACTATTTGTGATTTGTAGAGTACAGCTTCCTTTTACATGATCTTTGCCGTTTTTTACTAGGTTCAGTTCAGTAACTCTTTGTAGTTACCACTGATCCTCGAGTTGAGCAAATAACTGCTGCTTGTTGTTAGTTTTTGATCGATACAGCAAGATTATTCAGCAACACTCTTTTCATTCTAAAAATAAGGGAAGATATACTCCAGAGACTTTGAGATTGAAATTGGATTAGGCCATTTTAAATGCAGCAAGTTTGATCAGCACTCCCTTTTCATTTTGATAATAAAAAGAGCTTGAGATCGTAAGCACAAAATTGTTAGATATGTCATTGATGATCACTTGTGTTGATCAGTTTTTTTTTCGGGTTGACATAATCTCTACAATAACATAGCATTTGCTTATATTTCGCGAACAAGATCCGGCTATTGATGAGAGTTTATGATCAATGATCCAAGATCGATCATAAAATCTCGTATATTTTAATGTTTAGATGATTGATACTCCTAACAAGAGAGTTATTTCTTATAATTTACGATCAATTTCAACGATCTTTTATTCAGAACAAAGCATTTGATTTCAGATGCCATGATCTTTGATCTACAAAAACGTTGCATTTTCTCATACTTCGCGAACGAAATCAGGCTCTTGTTGAGATGATCAATGAACAAATATTGATCATAAACTCTTTTTGATGATTAGTACAATTAGGGATTTTTTTTATAATATACGATCAATTTCAACGATCTTGTATACTGAACAGAGTGTTTGATTTTAAGCGATTACTTTCAGACGCCAAGATATTTGATCTACAAAAACGTTGCATTTTCTTATACTTCGCGCACGAGATCAGGATCTTCTTAAGAGTAGATGATCAATGATCCATTCTTTAGTTTTAATACTTAGGTGATTGTGTAATCTGAGTTGAGTGTGATTACCCTAATAAGGGATCATTTTCTTATACTTTACGATCAACTTCAGTGATCTTTAATACTGAACAGAACATTTGATTTTAAGCGATTATTTCCAGACGTCATGATCTTTGCTGTTTTCTATTAGTTTTTGTTGAAAAAGTCTTTTGTAGTTACCAATGATCTTGGGGATCTTTTTGTAAGCTGTTGAACAATCAGCTATTCTCTTTTCATTTTGATGATTAGTAAGGCGATTATGGTCTCTCAGTTTAAGCTCGTTATAGTGCCGGTGTACTGTGAGTATGGGATTAGCCGTGAACTCACCTGATCTGTTTTGATCAGTAATTTTATTGGTTGACATGATCACCACAAATATGTAATATTTTTATATATTTCATGATTATGATCATTGTTGAAACTGATCATCAACAATCTTTAATTTTAATGGTTAGGATTTCTATTGCTTCGGTACACCATGATCACCTAATTTTATGAAATGAACTGATCTCCATAACAAGGTTGTATTTTCATTATACTTCCCGATCGATATCATCTCATTTGTTGATCTAAGCTCATTTGACCATAAGGTCTTAATACAAAGTTATACTGTGGAAGAAAGAATGAGACTATAACTGATGTGGAAGCCATAGGACATATTTGTCTAGAGACTTTTCAGATTGCTTTCGTTGACAGAACTGAAAACATTGCAAAACATTTATTACAAATCCTAAATGTGTGCTAGTGAATGTGTAAGTACATAATAAAGATGCTTTCACAGTTGATGATAATGTTAGAAGCATTCAACATCATCAACAGAAAGTAGAAGAAGAAAAGAAAAAAACTCTTTCCCTGAGTACATGTCGTTGATGATGAACGATGTATACGATGATGATGATGATGACGATGACAACAATGATTCTGCTGGCAATGCTGCTGTTCCTTCTGTTGATGATGATGATGATGATGATAAAGATGAGGCCTGTGACATGTGTGTACACACTGGTACACTTGAGTCTGTTGAACTTGAAATCAAAGTGAATAATGCCGCTTTGCGACAGGAGTTACAACTTTTCACAACATTTCATTTCATATAATTTTTTTTATTTTATTTATTTAGTTATTTCGGTTTGTATGTGTGTGGAAATATTTTCCTTGTACTCTCTTTCTCTCTGTCTCTCTCATTCCGAGGTTACATAGATATATCACAACTCTGTTAAATAATTGACATGTTTGACGCTTGAAGTGAAATGCATTTTAAATTCTTAGATTTTTATTTATTCATCTTTTTTTTCTCCCATACGTTCATTTGCTTCCTGACTGAATTTAATCAAGAAATACATTTAGAATTTAGAAAATGAATTTTATAAATAAAGTAATGTTGCTGTTTGGAATTTAAATAAAATTGGCATGTTTTGGCATTTTGTTTTAAAGGATTATAAGTTTTGAGTTTAAACTTTTATTATGTAGGATGTAAAATTTTGCAAATTTTTGATAGAAAACACTTGATTAATTGCCTTATAATTCCTTTCTTAGTCTATTCCTGTCTTTCCTTTCATGAACGTAAAGTAATACAGAAATTGAACCACAATCATATCTGCCCAGCAGAGTGGGATAACCCCACTCTAGCAAAGTGGGGTTATCCTTAATAACATCTTAAACAAAATGAGGATCATGAGAGAGTAAAAAATTTAGTCTCTATGTGGTTTTGCAGATGTCGTTGCATTTGACTGATCTTTGACAACAGCTTATTTCATAAAATTCTTGCTTCCTGAAGTCCGCATACATTTCTTATACAATTTGACTTAAACAAGAACTTTTTTCAACAAAGTACATGATGATCGGTCTTTAATTGATCGACGATCCCTGCATATTGGAATAGGAACTCAAATAACACTACTTGATTCAACCATGTGAGGATCGCATTGATCGCCTATCGTTACGTAAATCGAATTATTCTCGACTTATTTTCGACTTAAGCAATACTCTTTCATATTGAAAGTATGTGAGGATCGGTCTGCAATGGATCGTTTTATATATCTAACTATGCGAAGTAATCATAAATTTCTTTTCAATATTTTTATCGCAATAAAATTTGACTCAAATAAAAGTTAAACAAAGTACATATATGAGGATCGGTCTGTATTGATCTTCGATCGTTCCATACATAGTTTACCAATCAGTTTGAAATTGATCGTCAAAATGATGCCCGCATTAATTTCTTTCTAATCTTGATATCGTAAACTCGGACTCCAACAAGACTCTTTTATTACTTAAGAATGTGAAGATCTGTTTGCAATAAATCGTTGATCGCTGCATGCATACCTTGGTATTCCAATAAAATTGGACTTAAATAAGACTATTTTGTCAACAAAAAGTACTATGATCGGCGATCAATTATATACCGATCCTCAAGGTCTATAATTGATCGCCGATCATAGTATACATACTCTTTGATTTATCAAAGTTGTGACGATCAGTTTAAATCTAGGCACCGCAATTAACTTCGATTCAAGCAAGACTTTTTTATTTCTATATTATGTGAAGATCAGTTTGTAATGAATCGTTGATCGCTGATCGTATATTTCTAATTATACGAAATCAGCAAAATTCATTGCAGTTAAATTGGACCCAAAAAAGGTCGGTGTGTTACTTAACGATCGATGCATATATCTTATTATATGAAATCCTTGTAAATTACATATTCGTTTTGATATCGTAATTTAATTTGGACATGACTCTTTTGTTTTCCAAAGTCTGTGAGGATCAGTTTGAAACTGATCGCCGACAATGTAGATCCACTTACATACATACTTCTTTTTTTAAATGCGACACAAACAAGACTCTTTTATCACTAAAATATATGAGTATCACTCCGTAATGGACTCAAATTGGACTCATACAAAACTCTTTGTTTAGCAAGGGTATCTGAGGATCACTTTGCTAAAGATCGCCGAAAATCAGTGTAGTTTTTATATATAATACTTTGGTAGCTATCTAACACTTGCAACCATAAAGGAACTTACAAACAACTTATTTTAAATCACAATCATTCGTTTCAGGAGGATCGTAAGAAGATTATAATAATCGTAAGCAATCGTAATGAGAATTTGAATCCTTTTCTCTCGAAAATATCATGTCTGTATATTTTACAATAGAATGGCCTTTATCAGAGGCAAAGACTTCAAATCGTACCTTGTACAGTACAGGTGATCTTATCAATTTATAGATCACTATATTAACGTATCATTTCTCTTTTCTACAAAAATATTTCACTCAACAGAAGTCAAAATGTCAAAAAAATTTATGATTTATTTACTAAAAATTAAGACAAATACAATTTTTTTTTTTTCAAATAATGATAACACAAACAATTTTGATAAAATTTAACCTCTTTTTCGAAATATTTTTTTGGTGGTAAATACGTTATAAAGACAACTGATTGATACGAGATTGTCATAAATATTTAACTTATTTTATAAATAAACTAGTATTTTATCAATGAGTCCAAAAAAATGTCTAGAAAAATTACAAAAAAATATGTTTAATTTATGACAGACAATAAATGATTGGATTTAAAATACTCTATAGGTTTTTATTTAAACAATTATTTCTTTACTTTATATGAATGACATTTGTAATCTTTGTTAAATACTTTAAAGGTTTTATATTATTTAATGATGATAATCGTAATATAACATCTGGATTTTAAATTATTTAACAACAAATAAGTTATTTAAATAAAATAAAAGAAAATATTTTCTAGGGTTTTTTAAAAAGATTTTAGTTTTTATTTGAATTAAAGGTTTTAATTTCTTTTTGTTCTATTATCTAACCTGAGCACCCTTAATTATAATCCTTAAAAACATTTTGTTCTACTTATTTTTTTGAAAAACTAACGCCCTCTTCCTGTTGGCTTGGGGTTTATTAAATAACTAATGAACAGATTTTGTTACACAATTTTGATTTATAATAGAGCATGAGAAAATATATGCCGGATATAAATACATAGAAAACATGGAACGATTAAAAACTAATTAGGATTAGGAGAGAACTGTAAGGGATAAGGTATTAAAGCGGCTTTTAAATGAGTTATATTTACATCAAACAGATCTAGACTATTTCTATGATTCTATTCTAGTTTAGTTATTAGCAGAGAAAGAGAGAGCGAGTGGGTGAGAAATTAGCTCTCTAAGGGTTCTTGTTTGTTTACTATAACTGAGCAAAAGCAAGAGAGCTATTGAGAAAGCTTTTTGCCGATGCCATGCTGAAGATTAGTGATGGCCACAAAGAGAATATTTGAAATAAGAGTAAAATTAAACAAAAATTTATTGATTTAAATAAATTTATTTCTCATTTAAAGAGCTTCTTTTCTGATTACCTACTACTGATCTAAACCGGTCATTGGTAGAGAGCTTAAGAATGCTTGAAAGCAAGCGAGAAAAAACTCATACCCAAACTGTTTGCCTACTTCTGATCTATAAGTATAACTTAATTTATAGATCAGATCAAATCACTGATCAAACATCCAAAAAAAAACTTGCAAGTGAGAAAGAGAGATCTTTAAGAACTTTTTTCCCTTTTCTGATCAAAAATATTGTTGTTGTAAACTTTTTTCATAGTAATTGTGTGAAAAAGCCCTTTGAACGTTCGTGTTCTAATGTAATGATTTGACTTCGTTAATTTAAATAATTGTACGTTTATTCACATTCTTTATTAAGATTGAATATCCGAGATCCCAGAAATATCTTTTTTTTTGTCAGATGTTCAATGTCTTGTGTTGTCATTAAATTTCAATTTAATTTCAATTTAAATCGTTTAAGTAAATCTTCTCTTGGTTTACAAAGTTATATACCCTACATCATTAAGTTTGCAAAGATATTTGTAACAATTAGAAAGTAAAGACCCTGAGTCCAATAATTATTAGTTTAGAAACACTATCATGGTGGCCATACTTCTGTATGATCTTGCAATTAGAGTTGAAAGCATTTTTTTACATTAATTTGTTGAAATCTTTATAAGAGAACCATTAAGATATGGTTCCAGACTTACAAGCGAAAGTCCGTGCTATCATGGAATTTGTAAAATGGTTTAGATTCGAACACTAGGATCATATATATTCCGATATACAGAAAGCAATTAAGGAGATATAATCTGAAAAGATTAAATTTAAGACCGTGTTGGTCTATAAGAACACCATTACCAGATACTCTTCCAGTGGTTATCTCTGCGTTATATAGGTACCAGGCCAATTGACTATAAACGGTAATTAAAGTTCTGATGTACTTCTCATAAAGGAAAGTTCTAGTTATTCCCATATGACCAAATGGAACGTTGTGTACGACCACATAAATTTCATCAGGGTGACCTCAATGGGAACCCTCCTTAAAAAGAACAATTTCTCTATTCCAATTATGGAAATAACTCTACAAGAATGTAGAGCTGAAAAGGTTAAACTTAAGACCGTGTTGGTCCATAATACTCTTTTAGTGGTCATCTCTGCATTATATGGGTACCAGCCCAATTGAGTTCTGATGTACTTCTCATAAAGGAAAGGTCTAGTTATTCCCATATGACCAGATGGAACGGTGTGTACGACCACATAAATTCCACCAGGATGACCCCAACAAGAACTCCTTAAAAAGAACAATTTCTCTATTCCAATTAAGGAAATAACTCTACAAGAATGTAGAGCTTAGGAAAGAGACTGCGAGACACTGGTAAACTTTCTCTGTTAATACTAGGTTTTCGGAAAAAGTAGTTTCAAATATCTAGAGTTCGATGCTATTCCAGGAATGTAATTTCCATCAGAAAATTACATTGATAGGAAATTTTTGAAGAACTATGATCAGATACCTTAGTATCTAGACATTGAACGACAATTCCTTACATAGAACGCTGTACAAGAGAATAACAATAACATGTCTTCATGCTAAGAAGAAATCTCTCGTCCTAGTAGTGTTTTTCCCGATTTGTTATATATACCACATCCTCCATCTTTCAACCTGACCTAACAACTAGTGTAGGGTATAAATCGAGCATTCTAGGCCCCACTATACTTTCCTATTTACACAGTCTTTCCAACTTTGATGCTGGGACACAAACGAACAAACATTTGACCGTTAATAATTTTGTTTATTACAATTTGATTGTCTGGACTAAATTAAATATAAAAGCTGACGCAACTAAATTAAAATTTATTTATAAAAAAAACAACAAAAAACTATGCAAATTTTTTATGGTTACACTTACAGAATTAAAAAAATTTACAGTAATTGTATGTAAATTTTAAAGTTTAAAAGAAAATACAATAGACAATTGTTGTCACTAATGAGGACGTTGATAAAATTTAATGGAATTACAGTTATATTTTGTTATTTAAATGATAATTTGGTTGAATGGATTAAATAATTTTTTTAGGAACAGTATTTAGGTTAAGAAGAATGAATTTTATATAATTGAAGACTGATTTCATTTAGCAATATGCTAATGTTAAAGTAGATAACTTACTTTTCCATTACTAGTAAGTAGTTTTGTAAACAAACTGTTAACATTACCTTAAGATAGAAAGCAATATTTTTGGATAAATATAGATTTGTCTCTTTAATATTTTAGAGACTACTTACTTTTAAGCTATAAGTAAGTAGTTTTGGAAGCAATACAATCTAAAATTTGCATAAGTGTAACATCTTAAATGCTCAATTTCTATTCAGACATTGTATGTCAGCAATTGAAAGTTATAAAGTAATAATGATCATGTTTTCTTAAAAAAAACCCCACAATAAACCACAACTCTTATAGAGTTCGGTTATGACAAGTAAAACTTTCAATTGTAATTTTCAAAAGATTAAGAAAAACTAAAATCATTTAAATTGAAGTTGATGAAGAACAATTTCTAACATGATTTCTTTTTCTTTGCAAGCAAAAATAAAAAAAACTTAATGCATTTTAAATGAACACAGAAAATTCTTCAATTCTACAATTTACGTCATTAATGACGCAATTCTATGGTGTAAAATGTTTGTGTTGTTGTTGTTTTTTTCCTAGAACTAAAAATTTTATTGATAAATTTTCGAAGGCTAAAAGCGAAAATCAAATGAAAAGTATGTCAAAAATTATTTCATATACATATACATATACATATACATATGAATGTATGTCTGTCTGTCTGTCTGTCTGTCTGTCTGTCTGTCTGTCTGTCTGTACTACTTGAAATGCGAAATTCTGTTCCCATACCACATGCCATCAGCCTCAACTCCTCAACAATTTGCGGATATAACGAGTGTTTTTAAGAGATTTACAAAAAAAAAAGAACTTTTGTATATGAAAATTTATAAAAAATAAAACGTATGAAATATTTAAAAATAACTAAAAGAAAAAATATAATCTTTTGAAATAATTCAACAAGATGGATAAATTATAAAGGGTAATCACTGACTATATAGTAACAAATAGTTTCTACAAAATATGTCCACAAACCAGTCTTATCTTGTTTCAATTCTTTTTCCTCAGGGAGATTATATAAGTTTGTAAGTTTTTTTTAAACTTCAAATCTTACAAACTATGATTACCCCTAATATTTTAAAGTGATCACTTCACATTTTATTGCGTGTACAAATAAAATTAATAATATACAAGCTGCTTTCTTATCTTCCTTTTCTTCTGTTTAAAATTGTGAAATTTTTAATAGTTTTTTTTTCATTAGCATTGAAATCACTTAATTAAATTTTTATTTAATTATTAGTTTTTATTTGTTCATATCAATTAAAATTTGCTAAGAGTAGCGAATAGTTTTATTAGTAAAAACAATCATTTCGTTTTTGTTAAAAAAATTTGGTGAAATTTTAACTCTATAGACAGGACCATAGACCAGACTATAGACCATAGACTAGACTACAGAGTAGACTATAGACTAGACTGTATGCTACAAATTAGACAAGACTACAGACTAGACTATTGATTAGAATATAGACTAGACTATAGACTAGACTATAGACTAGACTATAGACTAGACTATAGACTAGACTATAGACTAGACTATAGACTAGACTATAGACTAGACTATAGACTAGACTATAGACTAGACTATAGACTAGACTATAGACTAGACTATAGACTAGACTATAGACTAGACTATAGACTAGACTATAGACTAGACTATAGACTAGACTATAGACTAGACTATAGACTAGACTATAGACTATATACTATCCATAGACTAGACTATAGACTAGACTATAGACTAGACTATAGGCTATACTATAGACTAGACTATTGACTACACTATAGACTTGACTATAGATTACACTATAGACTAGCTGTAGTCTAACTTAGCCATAGTCTTGACAATAGTCTCTAGTCTGGGCTATAAACTAGACTCTAGTCTGATCTAAAGACTATTCCTTAGTTTGGAATAAGATTTGGAATATAAAGACCGTAGTTTTATTTTCTATTTGTTCCTTCAAAATGCTTCTTCTATTTCCCATACAACACAAAGAACTTTGTCAATATTATGTTAAGAAATTCAATCAAGAATGTAATACAATCTATGGACAACAACAAAAACAACACAAAATTCATAAAACTCAAAAAAGCGTGTTATGAAAAACAAAAAGTCAACAAAAATTGTTGTATAATTTAGTCATGAGATGACTCAAAAACCAAAAACAAAGAAACCCAATGAAAAAGATGAAGGAGGAGAAAACACTAAACAAATATATAAATAAAACGACTCTTAATCAATGACAAAGACTAAAGTTTTAAAAAAAACTGACCATAAAACATACAACAACAAAAAAAAAAGAGTTAAAACCAAAATAAACATTTAAAAAAAAGACCACAAAAAAGAAGTTAATAATGAAAGACTTGACTTGACTGTCTTAAGATTCCATTTGTGGTTTAGATTTAGAAACTATTAAATGGCGGCCAATTTAAAGAAAGATAAAAACCACAATAATGAAATAATCATAATAATAATAATGATAATATAAAATCTAATAAAAAAAGAACTTTAATCATCATTTTAATGATTATCTATTACTTTAAACATTAGTTAATTAAATTCTACTATAATTTTGTATAAAATAGTAGATAAATTTAAATTGTAAATAAAAACATTTGCTTGTATTTTTGTTTATTTTGTTTAATATTTATTTAATGATTATTATTTAAATTGATTTACAAGATTTTTATTTTTTGCTCTTTCTTTTCGCTTTAAGTTATTCATTGTAATTATTAATATAAAATTAATTAAGTATTAATCTGTTTGTGTTTAATTATTTATTTAATGCTTTCAACAAATTGTCATGAGTTTAAGATGTTAATAAATATTTAATCAATTCAATAGATTTGTTAAGAAGTTGTTGTTTATATATTCAGATATATGATAAGTACATAAATACAAGCAAGTTTATTAATTTAATTTATTTTTCTTTCTTTTTTTTTTTGCAGGTAATTTTTTTGTACTTAGAATAATTATCGATTTTTGAGTAAGTAACATATATTAAGTTTTTTTAATAATTTTTAGCAAATGGATCAGTAAATTATTCCATTCAGACCAAATCTTCATATATTTTCTTAACATTTATATTTGATGCCCGTTATCGGCTCATATTTTGCTTTGAATGAGATCATTCATTTACACCCTTGTTTACCCCATGAAAAGAAGGCAAAAAATCGACTTAAGAGGTTTAATAGTCCTAAATTTTTAAACTACGTAGTGTACTAGCTTATTAGTCAGAGAGTTATTCAGAGCGATTCAAAAGCTACGAATTATTTTAGAAACTATCGGATATAGTCTGGACTATAAGCTACAATCTGTACTATAGACTAGTCTGGACGAAATATCACAGTATCGACTAAAGACTATAGTCTGGAATGTAGACTGAAATGTAGACTTTAGTCTGGACTGTAGGCCGTACCGTAGACTGTGATGTAGAATATAGCCTGCACCAGGAGCGGATCCCATAAAACCCTATACAAAATATAAAAATGAGGAAAAGGATTAAATACTAAACACTGGATTGTAGACTATAACCTGGACTCGAGTCTATAGCCTGAACTCTAGTCTATAGTTTGGACTGTAGACCATCGTATTCTAAACTAGACTATAGTTTTTACTACTGACTACAGTCTGGTACTATATACTATAGTCGGAAGTGTAGACTATAGTCTGCAATATAGAATATAACTAGACTATAGTCTGGAATGTAGACCGTACCGTAGACTGTAGACTGGGATGAAGAATATAGCCTGAACCACGAGCGGATCCACGGGAAATTCCGTCCCCCATAAAACCCTATACAAAATATAAAAATTAGGAAAAAGGATTAAAGACTAAACACTGGATTGTTGACTATAACCTGGACTCTAGTCTATAGCCTGAACTCCAGTCTATAGTCTGGACTGTAGACCTTAGTATTATAAACTAGACTATAGTTTTTACTACAGACTATAGTCTGGTACTATAGTACAGTCAGAAGTGTAGACTATAGTCTGCAATATAGAATATAACTGGACTATAGTGTGGACTGTAGGCCATACCGTAGACTGTAGACCGGGATGTAGAATATAGCCTGCACCATGAGCGGATCCACGGGAAATTCCGTCCCCCATAAAACCCCATACAATATATAAAAATGAGGAAAAAGGATTAAAGACTAAACACTGGATTATAGACTATAATCTGGACTCTAGTCTATAGCCTGAACTCTAGTCTATAGTCTGGATTGTAGACCATAGGATTCTAAACTTGACTATAGTTTTTACTACAGACTATAGTCTGATACTATATACTATAGTCAGAAGTGTAGACTATAGTCTGCAATATAGAATATAAGTGGACTATAGTCTAGACTGTAGGCCATACCGTAGACTGTAGACTGGGATGTAGAATATAGCCTGCACCATGAGCGGATCCACGGGAAATTCCGTCCCCCATAAAACCCTATACAAAATATAAAAATTAGGAAAAAGGATTAAAGACTAAACACTAGATTATAGACTATAATCTGGACTCTAGTCTATAGCCTGAACTGTAGTCTATAGTCTGGACTGTAAACCATGGGATTCTAAACTAAACTATAGTTTTTACTACAGACAATAGTCTGGTACTATATACTATAGTCAGAAGTGTAGGCTATAGTCTGCAATATACAATATAACTGGACTATAGTCTGGACTGTAGGCCATACCCTAGACTGTAGACTGGGATGAAGAATATAGCCTGCACCATGAGCGGATCCACGGGAAATTCCGTCCCCCATAAAACCCTATACAAAATATAAAAATGAGGAAAAATAAATTAAAGACTAAACACTGGATTGTAGACCATAACCCGGACTCTAGTCTATAGCCTGAACTCTAGTCTATAGTCTGGACTGTAGACCATAGGATTCTAAACTAGACTATAGTTTTTACTACAGACTATAGTCCGGTACTATATACTATAGTCAGAAGTGTAGACTATAGTCTGCAATATACAATATAACTCGACTATAGTCTTAATAGTACGGACTATAGATTAGACTATAGTTTGAACTATATAGTTAGTCTTATAGACTTTAGTCTGATGTATAGTTTATAGAGTGGGTTATAGGCTATAGTCTACATTACAGTTTGAACTATAGTTTCGCCAATAGACTACACTACATGTAGCAATATCATTGTTGATGATCTGTCAGGAACAAGAAATATACTACATAGATCAATTCAGGTCCACTGGTCACTTGAGCATATCTGAAGATCACTAGGTTCATTTGGCCTAGGATGATAGCTACTAGGTCTTTAAATATTTAAAAAATCATGTTGATTTCTATAGAAATTAAGAAAGAGTAGGAACATATGTTCTATGCAATTCTGGAACTGTATTTCCCCAGGTACTGGAAAGATACAGTCCCCTAGTAAATGCATAGCTCAGATAATGATATTATCCATAGATAATATGAAAGGAGATAGTTAGAAAGCTAGTCCAAAGGAGTCAATACATGGTAATGAAAATATTCTATGTTTGTGATAACTGTATTTTGCTCTCGCTTGCTAAAGTGACAACGGCCCTAACTCTTTGTGCTCTTACACAAAGAGTACATACGTAACGAAAGACAAATTAGTGGCAATCAGATGATAAGACGTTTAAGGAAGTGATTTCCATTTTCGAATATATTGACTGCATTGTAAGATAGATAGATAAATCGATGTGATTATCCGACTTTTCTTACACTCCCACAGAAGAAAACAACACTATTAGAATGCTTATGATTCCTTCTCTGATGATGCCTGATCGAGACCGTCAAAGATCTAATGTGTTATTGCGTTGTATTTTCAAATCAGCTAGGTTCTTAGGAACTATAACTATATCTATGTTTTAAACCAAATTTTAAGCTTTAATTAGTCATCTCTAAAAAAAGTCTAAATTAAATCAATTCCTAAATATTAGAATACAAGTTTTGTTTTGTTTCTTTTTTTGTTCCCAACATTATCTAATTAAATAACTAAACCAAAACATTTTAACCAATCTAATATGCCAACCAAATATAAAAACCAGCAATCAACTTGTTTTTGTGATTTAAAAATTAATAGCGTAAATTAAAATAGTCACAAAGTTTAGAGGAAGCAAAAAAAAAAAATACACAGTTTAACAGAAAACAATTTCGAAAGTTTGTAACGAACCAACCAATTGTAAATAAACTAATAAAAAAAAAGGAACGAGTAACATGACAGCTCATAAGACAAATCGTACAATTGTATATATAATTTTTTTTATTTGTAACTCTGTTATAAATGCTTTGTCGGCATTTATCTGCGATTTTTTTTTCTATAACTACAGTTCAAAACTATTTATCCAGCTTTAACTTTGAATTTTTTATATCTGTCTCCTTATTTTCTATACCAAATGACAATTACTAAGAAGAGTGAATAAAGTTGTAACGAAAAGAAATCTTATATAGAGTCAGGTTAATATATATAGCTAAAGTGTTACTGTAATCAAATGACAAACATTTAACAAATCGAGCAGTTTTTTTTTTTTCTTAATTTACGATTGTTTTCAAATCGGCCGAGCAGGCTGTCAGTTCAGCAAATAGCGACTGCGTGAGTTGTGTGTGTGAAAATGAAAAATTTTATGTGAATTTGTAACTCAATAACCATAATATGTATTCACAACAAGTTGGTCAATAATTTGTGTTTTTTTTTTTTGAGTTGTCATTTTTAATTACACTCTATATTCGGCAATTAAGAAAGTAATTTGGAGTTATCTACTCTCAGCAATAGTACAAAGTTGTCTATCATTTATTACTAAGTAAGTAGGTGACATTACTACTAGCATTAGTTTCTAATGCTGACAGTATACACAGGGAAAAGACGGATGTGTATAACTTTTAAATAATACCCAGTTATCATTTTGACAACCACGGTTGTAGTTTTAACAACGTATCTTTGTTATTGTAACAACGCATTGTTTTACCATACTATAGTAAAAAGGGTATAATACGTTTGTGCTAATGGTGGTAATGCAATAAATTTATAGTATTATACTCATCTTTAAAAATAGCGATTGACTTAGAATCACTTTCTGAGTTGATTTAACAATGTCCGTCCGTCCGTCCATCATCCATGTGTCCACATAAACGTTATCAAAGTGCAGTTTGCAATTTTCAAGATAATTTGATGAAATTTGACAAGAACGAAGCCTATTGAAAATGGTCAAAATATGACCTTTATTTCACCTAGGCCCCCATACAACTGAACACCCCGAAAAGGGCTTTTGAGCTCGTAATTATGTAAAGTCTAATTGTGTCTTGATAAAATATCTTACAACCAAGCTTTATACCAGCATTGATGACTTTGAGAAATTTTGAAATGATCGGACCTCTATTGACCCCTCTTACAAAGCCCATTTAAGAGTGTAACCTTAAAAACCACAATTCACTTATTAACACTAATATTGCGGTAAAATTTAGCACAGAATCAAGGTAATATTCAAGATAAATGCTTTATTATGAGAAATAAATCACATTTAATATTCTAAACCGATGTATGGTATCGTATGATCGGCCACTCCCAATTTGTTGTTTCAATTACGCTTTCGGCAATGCATCGTTGTGATTTTGACAACGAATCGTTGTCATTTAAACAATATTCTGCTTGACCCCATAACGTTGTCACTTTGATAACATATTATTTCTTTATATATTTGTTTACTTGATAACGTCGTGTATTTTTTAATTTTTCGTTGTTAATTTAACAACTATCCGTACGTTCTTCGACAACTGATGTTATTGAACTGTTATAAACACTTTGGTGTCAATTTAGTACCAAGAGTGTATATAATTTGGAAACGTCTTTTTAGCCTCTGTGTAGATTTCTTTAAAGTTTTTTTTTGTACAATAACAACCTTAGTCCCTTAACAATTGATACCTCATTTGTTGTTGATTTGACAACTATCCGTACATACTACGACAATGGATGTTATTGAAAAAATATAAACACTTTGGTTTCAATTTGTTACCAAAGTCATTTTTCATTCGGTATAGATTTCTTTCAAGGTTTTTGAAAGTCCCTTAACAAGATGATGAAAAATACCTCAAAAATACAACTCTGGATATAAGGACTCTCTCTTTTTGCAAGAGTTCTATTTAACTGTGATGAATATTTGAAAGATAAATTTCTTTTTCCGAAGGACTAAAGGTGGGTTTCTTACTACTCAGTTAAACTAGGCTTAACTTGATGTTAGATTAAACTCGCAACAAATTTAGACGGACTTTAACCGATGATTATATTTTTCAGTTATGTATTTGAGATCAGTTAAGTTTGTTAGTATTGCCAACACTTCAGTCAAAAACATAAACAATGAACAGCTGTTTTTTATAAGTATAACTTTTGTAAAATGAAAAATTAAAGAAAAAATTAAAATAAACATTTAAATAATGATAATATTGATAAAACAAATCAGAAAATTATAATAACTTAGGTTTAACTGACCAATAGCTCTCAGTTAAACTAAGGTATTAAGTAAAGTTACTGATTACTGAAAAACACAAACCAAAGAATAAACTAGGTTTTAACAAAGAAGGTAAAGTACTTTATATATTCGTGGTTTATCATCCTTTACATTTATAACTTTATTCAAACATTTTGTGGTTACATTTGATATCTAAAAATAAATCAATTAAATTAATTAAGCCATATCAAATGATTAATGAATATTTTAATATCTGCAGTATATGTATATGTTTATAAAAACAATTTTATAAACTCCATATTGTCAATAGACTTATCTGTCATTTTAGATAATTTGTTATATGTGTATTGTGTGTTTTTTTCAAGTTTTTGTTCAAAAGAAAAAAATGTCATTTAAATTATAATCCTCTATTGATTTGAATAATAAATTATTGAAACGCACTTTAAAAAAAACGTTAAATGTCATGTAGTCATGGTGATTTTTTGATTGAAATTATAACCGCTTTTAAATACAATAGCAATAAAGTATTTAGAGTAATCAGAGTTTATATAAAATTGAAAAATGAAAAAAAATTATGATTTATTATATAGAAAAATTTCACAAAATTTTGTTTGCTCCAATCACGTAATTAGTTCCCTGTACATAAAGTTAAGAGCCCCAACACAATGGAGATTCGTGACAGATGCTCTCAGAAACTAGTTATAGTTTTTACTTCATATAAAAACTATTTTAAAGCATTTTGTTACATATTTTATTTCACTTAACAAAATTTCTGTTACGGCAACTAAGAAATTCGGTATTTGCCATAGTAATCATACAAAATTTATTTGTGGTAACTAAAAAAAATACTTTTTCTGTATTTTACATTTACAACACTTTGTGAGTATTGTGAATAACTCAATTTATATTGCAATTTGCAATATAATTTGTTATTTAATTTAATTAAATATTTTTTTTTTTGCCTCAATATATTTTTTTGCTGTAATTTATGTTTTTAATTGAAAAGTGGTTTTAATAGCTATTACAAAATTAAATTAAATAAGTATTGTGAAAAATTATAATTGATTTTAAGAAAATAATAAAAATTCCATAATAAATTTTTTAGTGTGTGTGTAGCAGTATTCTGTCAGATTTTGGGGTTTTGAGAAGAAAAAAAAAACTTTTTAGAAAAACAAAAAATCTAAAACTTATTTACACTTTAATTTACTTAAAACAACATGTTTATCAGTTTTATATATTCTCCAGAAAAATTTTTATCCCTGAAAAATATCTTCTATTGTGACTTTTTTGCTTTAAATGAATAAAATTAACCATTGTGAATGAAGAGTTGACAAAGCATTCATAATAGCGTTTGATTCCTTGAAAAATCTTTAAAATTTCATTGAAACTAAACAGATTTAAGATGTATTGAATACAGCACTAGTTTCAACAATAAGAATTAAACTCCGGAGAGCTAATTCATAACTTCTTAACCCGATACCCAAGGTTTTAAATTGAAAATGCTAAGAAAAAAAGGTTCTTAGATCATAAGAACGCCACTTAACAGCTTCTTTAAAATCTTTTTAAACAATGTATAGATTTTAGGATTGTTGTTAAAAAATCGGAACAGCTAAAACTATATTTAATATCTAATCGGAGATTTTTGCATCCCCGATGACCACGCCTCAAAAATTTGCTACTTCTATAGACAAAGCGTGCCTCTGGTGGGTAAGTGTTCTAGTCTGTTAGACCTGAGGTCGTGGGCAGAGATAAAAACCGATGCAAAATGATCGGTGGCGGCGGCGCAACTATTTTCGATCGGCTGCAGCGGCTTATTATTAAAAAGGACGGCGGCAGATAAATTGTCGTCTCAATTTTATCTTTTCTTCAGAAATTGATCTTATAAGCGTTTGTTATAACGAAAAATCTCTATATAATAGTCTGGTAAATAGATAAGTTTTTTTTCGCAGAAAATGTTATAGTAGTTTTCATTATTTTAATATTAGTTTAATATTGTGTGGCAACTCTTTTCATTTTTTCATAAGAATTTAAAATAGTGGCAACTCTATTCAAATTGGTTTAATTTTCTTTTAATATACATGTTCAATTCCAGTTTTTATAAGCGCTTAAGTTTTAGCTTAAGCCGGCTTTAGAGCCGTCGGCGCGGCTTGCAAAATATTAACGACTGCCATTTCGGTTTGAGCCGTTTCAGCTTGTATCTCTAGTTGTGGGTTCAATTTCCACTAGAGACATTGATAAAGAAGGGCACAATTGCACCGGTGGAGGTCTAGGTTTATTTCGGCAGATTTGATGTAACAAACATTCTTTCAAACTAATGAACTAACTACTAGACAAAGTAGGCTACCAGAGGCAACCTGATCACAATCAGAACATTCGTTAGAAGCGTAACCATTTTGTGCGTAACCAGTAGACATTACCTAGTCGTAGGTTTAATTCTCACTAGAGATAATAATGAAGAAGGGCACAATTGCGCCGGTGGAGGCCCAGGTTTATTTTCCCGGATTTGATGTAACATATATCCTTCTTTTAAACTAATGAACTTACTACTGGACAATGTAGGCTACCAGAGGCACCCTGCTCACAATCAGAACATTCGTCAGAAGCGTAACCATTTTGTGCGTAATCAGTAGGCATTATCTAGTCGTAGGTTTAATTCTCACTAGAGATAATGATGAAGAAAGGCACAATTGTGCCGGTGGAGGCCTTGGTTTATTTCCCCGGATTTGATGTATCAAACGTCATTCTAACAACCTAATGAACTAACTACTGGACAAAGTAGGCTAACAGAGGCACCCCGATCACAACATCGTTAGAAGCGTAAACATTTTGTGCATGACCAGTAGGCATTAAGGCAGTTGCTCTATCTCTATATCTGTGTAACAGAACTAATCTTTAGGTTTCTTTCGAGATTTGTGCTTTATTTTGCGACCGCGGTATTGGTGGTGACTCTATGCATATCAATTGATTTGGTACATAATTTTGAAGGTTATTCTAGTATATACGAAAGTCCCTTTTGATATGAATGGTAGAACATCCTACTGCTTGAGGTAAAAGATAACGAAATGATTTTGAAGGTGTTAGGAGTTTAGTGATATGCTTATGGTTACCTTAGGTTAGGCTGATAGGGGATGTATACTACATCAAACTTGAAGAAATACTCTTAGGTCACTATCGGGCCTAGGTGTATTGTTGTGCGCTCCTTTTCATGAAAAAATTGTTCATTGTATGCATTATTTTTCAATGTTCAGAAACTGGGTTTTCTCAATATTCTCGATATCCTTGATTTATTCCACTAACAGTGAGGAATGTTATTTTCGGAATAACATCACTTCCAAGATACTTGGATCTTATGCCGACGATTGCCTGACAGCGGAAGCTTGTGTTATGATTAGGTAAACGATGGTTTATTTCTGTTTTTTCTATATAGAAACCAAGGCCCCATTTTGTTCCCCAATTTAGAGTCATCCGTCTAGCAGTGGATTCCAGCTGGTATTTGCTATAATGTTCTCGGATCAGCGTTTAAAAGTTTCCCTCATATTCTGATGTTTGTTTATAACCTTAAAAAGTGTTCAGTATACATTGGTGACGAGTCCTATAACCGGGTTTTACCACTTCGCCTAAAGTTGTATAGAACTTCGCCTTAGTATACATCTTACTTTACTCAACGCAGAAATGAGAGTTTGTTTGTTACAGAATTTGCTGTTATTCTTAAGTTTTGATGCGAGAATTCATAACATTATTTTCTAGAGAGTTCTTCCAACTTTAAACGATGCCAAAGATTTAAGTAATATTTCGATAGTTCGCATAAAATATTTCGTACATTTTTCTAAATTAATTTAATATTTCTTTGTTAATATTTTCATTCATTGAATTATTTTATTCCGAATGCATTACCAAACACTTTACCATTTAATTAATTCAATTACATTTGTCATTGCTACTAAATTACAAAAAAAAAAAAACAAATATAATATTTGTAGTCAATAAAAATATGGTTTTGTTTTTCTTTCGAAAAAAAAATGTGTTAAATTATTAAATTATCTCAAATATTTATTTCAACAGTTTGTTAGACATTTTGCCATAAAATAAATATGACAAAGATATAAAACTATCGCATGTCGCCGCAGTACATACACATTTATTATTACACTATAAAATAATAAAATTTTTAAAAATTTTTTTCTGCGAATAAAAATGACATCTAATAAGCCAACATTTTTAAAATGAAAAAATACTTTTTGTAAAGCGACAAAAATAATAGAAATACGAGTCTAACTGAATTGAAATAAAATTTAAACAAATTGCCAACATTAGCTAAAGTGGCAGCAGTTGGTTGCTGGGATTGCCGTTGCAAGTTGCTCAAGGTAGAAAAGAGAAACATCTGTAAATATGGTGGCATATTAGAGGATGTTGTCGCATGTGTTTTATTTTCTATTTTTTGTTGGTTTGTTTTTTTTTTTTGGCGTGTAGACAACACAATTTATATATAAAAAAAATTTTATTTGATTTTAAAGATACGAGCAAAAAATCGTGAAACAGACAAATTTAACATAAACCTAAAATATGTATGTAATAAATTATATCTAGAAAAAGAGATACACTTGAGACTTGATGAACGGAAATTTAGTACTTGTCGAAAGACTTGAGCATAGTCCATTGACTAATCTATGAAGTAATATATTGATTAGTATCTGGATTAGTCTATAGACTAGTCTATATATCAGATTTGTCTATGGAGTATCCTATGTATAAGTCTATGGAGTAGTCTATAGACTAGGCTATCGGCTAGTCTTAGGACTTATCTATTGACTAGTCTTTAGATTAGTCTACTTGCTAGTCTTTATTTGCTAGTCTATTGACTGGTTTATTCACTAGTCTATTGACTAGTAATGGACTAGTCAATGGACTAGTCAATGGACTAGTCAATAGACTAGTCAATGGACTAATCAATAGACTAGTCAATGGACTAGTCAAAAGACTAGTCAATGGACTAGTCAATAGACTAGTCAATAGACTAGTCAATGGACTAGTCTATACACTAGTCTATGCACTAGTCTATGAACTAGTCTATAAACTAGTATATGGACAGTAAATGAACTAGTCAATGAATTAGTCTATTTGCTAGTCTATTGACTGGTTTATTTACTAGTCTATTGACTAGTCTATTGACTAGTATATTGACTAGTCTATTGACTAGAATATTGACTAGCTTATTCATTAGTCTATGAACTAGTCTCTTGCCTTGTCCGTGACTAATCTATTTTGACTAGTTTATGGTCTAGTCTATGAGTCTGTAGACTCATATGACTAATATATTATTTAGTCTCTTGATTAGTTTATAGATAAGTGTATGGATAAGACTATACTATTGTATGTTTAAGTCTATGGTCTATAGACTAGTCTAAGGACTAATTTACTTAAAAATCTATTCACTATTTTATGGACGAGTTTCTTAAATAGTTTATGAACTAGTCTACTGGCTTGTGTATTGTCTAGGCTATTGAGTAGTCTATAAACCAGTCTTTGGACTAGTCTATTACTAGAATATTGACTAGATAAGTCTATGAACTAGTCTCTTGGCTAGTCTCTGACTAATCTATTGATCTGTCTATAACTAGCCTATGAACTATTGTATTGACTAATCTGTGGACTAGTCTATTGACTTATCTATTTACTAATCTATATACTAGACTAGTCTGGACTACTGGACTAGTCCATAAACTAGTCTATAGATTAGTTCATGAAGTAGTCTACGAACTAATCAATGTATTACTCTATAAACTAGTCTATAAACTAGTATATGGACTAGTCTTTGGAATAGTCCATGAACTAGTCTATGAAATAGTCTATGAACTATTCTATAAACTAGCCAATCGACTAGTCTATAAACTAGTTTATGAACTAGTCTATGAATTACTCTATGATCTAGTCTGTGTACCAGTCTATGGACTAGTCTATGAACTAATCTATTGACTAGTCTATGAACTAATCTATCGACAAGTCTATAAACTATCCTAAGGACTAATCTATTTGCGAGTCTTTATTCTAACCTATTGACTCGTGTATAAAATAATCTACGGACTAATCTTTAGGTCAATGGACTAATCTATTGATTAGTATGTGGACTAGTCCTTAGCTAGTCTGTGGGCTAGTCTATTGACTGGTTTGTGGACTAGTCTATTGTCTGGTCTGTGGGCTAATTTTGGTCCATAGATTAATGTCTAATCTAGTCTATAGACAAGTCATCACCCTAATTTTTTGATTTTTTCAATTTTCGATTTCTTCCCAATATTTACAATATTCTCAAAATATCTAAACCCGTTCTTGCAACACTCAGTGTTTGAATATTTTGTGATGAAACGCATCAATAATTACATATTTTGGCCACATGAACAAGAGCCAACTAACATATCTAAACAGGCAGACAATGTGGCATAACTGGCTCATGTTAGATCAAGTAGAAATCCGCCAAAGATGCACTAAACAAATTTTTGTCTGATATTTTATAATTTGGTAATACAAACTCTTCCATATTCAATAAATTTACTAATATAAATAGAATTATACTAATTTTATGTTTTTAAGCTAAAAAAAGAAAATATTGTGAAAAAAACAATAAGTGTCGGCTCATCGTCATCATCAGCAGATTTTAATGAGATAAGAACGTATTCTGGATATATGTATACATATATAAGTAAAAAACACTCTATAGTACTTGGTCATACATTTAGATCAGTTGTAAGAAGTTTGAAAATAATATTGCAGATTTTTATATGCTGGGCACGTTTAGCTAGATGGACGTACATAGTATGTTTAGCTGGTTGTTTGTATGGAAAAGTCTTGTGTACGAAAGTCTGTCTATACATATATAATATGTTGTGTACAAATTTAGCATGTTTTCTTGTTTTTTTTAGAATTACTTTAAGTGATTTTTATATTTCATGAGGTTTTTGGCCTAAATCTCAAAGTGTCAGCAATAATTGAAATTGAAATCAGTGAATTTTTATTTTTTTCGTCTTCTGTCTTGTTACGATATGCGTGAGCCAATTTTGAATTAATACACTCGAAATATGCTCGTGCTGTATGTTAACATACTCGATAATACTGTCCATCCATTCATTCGTTTCTCTGTCTGTCTGTCTGTCTGTCTGTCTGTCCATACATCTATGGTCGTACTGTCGTTTAGTATTTGATGTTATAAGACAAGTGTTTGTTTGCTTGATGAGTGTTAATATTTAAGCAATTTATTTTATTTTGATTTGGAATAAAGATTATTTAATTTTTATGTATGTTGTTGTTTTTTTTAAGAATTTCATTGTATAAACTAAAATTAGCATTAATTGAATTTTTGTGCCAAATGATTTCATTTTTGTAAAGAAAAATTAAAGAATTTTTTACGTAGAAAACGAAAAAAGGCATTTTAAAAGTACACATATCTGGTAACAAATTGATACCAAAGTGTTTATAATTTATCAATGACATCCGTTGTCAAAGTGTGTTCGGACAGTTGTTAAATCAACAGCAAAACTATAAAAACTTTAGGACGTTATCAAATAAACAAAAAAGTAATAATAATGTGTTAACAAAGTGACAACGCTATGTTGTTGTATAAGGTTGAACCACATATTTTCGGCCAAAACTAATCTTTTCTATTCGACACAGGTTGCCCCTTTCGTTTCACCAAATACAGAGCATTGCTTAAGCGCCATGGATATTTGGCTTTGACGTCCTTTAGAATGGTTATTTTCTATCGGTTTTCCCTCTCTGTTTATCGTTAGACCATATATTTTCTGCCAAAACGAATCTGTTGTATTCGTTACAGGTTCCCCTTTTCAATCTACCAAATAGCATATCCCTTGCGCCTGGATATTTGGCTTTGGCGTCGTTTAGTATTGTTCGCTTTGCTCCTTGTATAGCTCTGAGCTTTAAAACATCGCCTTGAAATAATGTTCTGCGTTGCGCTCTTTTAAGTTATAGACTCAGCACTGTTGCTCGTCATAACTAGTAGTTTCGTCGAATAAAGCTCGTAGTACCAATATCTGTAATCACACACATTAACAGAGGGAAATAGATTGTACACGGCTGTTACCAAATTGATATCAAAATGTTAATAATTTTTGAATAACATCCGTTGTACAAGTATGTTCTGATAGTTCTTAAAATAATAACAAAAATGTAAAAAATACTACGTTATCAAATTAAGAAAAAACGATGTTCTACCATAGTGGCAACATGATGTTTTCGAAGTGAAAACTTTCTGTTTGTCGAAACAACAACAATTTGTTGTCGAAGTCACCATGATACATTACGAAGCTCATAAATTGCATAATTACTGAAAATATTCGAATCTTTTATAATTACCCTTTCAAATATTTAACTTTGGTTATATTCAAAAAGATACTTAAGATGTTTGTTTCATACTTTTGAAATATTTTTTTATCTCAAGATAACTAATTCTTATCTTCCTTTATTTTGCTAAATACATATAATTATGTAAAACTCCTCCCATTTTTGCTTTTGTTTTAACGTCATATTTTCCTTATAACCAAATTCTCAAAAAAAGAAACAAAAACTTAAAAACCTTTTTAATGCCGGGTATTTTAAGATTTTGCTAAAACAGAAACGGGCCTAAATGAAACAAAGAAAATAAATAACAAAAATATATATATAAAACTCATAATAATGATTAATAATCGTCACAAACCTACAAATTATGTTGTCACACATACTTTATTATAGTCTACTACTACTCCACCAGCTAAACTACTAATGTTGATACGAAAAAATACTAGTATTACTACCCAGCAGCACGTGGGGATTCGATCGAACATAGCTTACAGAATTAACTATATGTTTACAAAAGGTAAACTAATTCCTTCGAATTAGATCGCAAATGATAATTAAAGAGACATTTTTTTGCTAAAAATTATAACTACAAATCCTTTAAATATGTTAAAACAAAAAATATAAAGTCACTACCCGATAGACTACCTAGGGACACTAAAGGGACACATGATTCTTCACTAGTTTAACCATAATATGTTAATTTATCAATTGAAATTTCACTGTATCCTAATTAAATTTGTAGGTTAAACCAGTAAGACCTGGTTCACACTAGGAAACTTTAGTTGAGAAACTTTTGATTTTGTGTGTGAGAGAAAGAGATGGTTGATATTTCTTTTTATTTCTCTCACACAGAAAAATCAAAAGTTTCCCAAAAAAAGTTTCCTAGTGTGAACCAGGTCTAATTATAATTCAATGAAACATATAGATACCTTGTACCAGAGATACAAGTCTAAACGGCTCAATTCGGCGGCGGCTGGCCGCCGTTAATATATTCCGCGCCGCCGCCAATTTCTTTCGACTCAAAAGCTAAGCCGGATTAAAAGTAGCCGCTGATAAATAATGGAAATACAAGGAATGGCACTTGTATTTCCGAAAATAATATCACCAATTGGAACGGAGTTGTTACTACTTTAAATTCTTGATGCAAGTTGAAAAGAGTTGCCACATAATATTGTGCTAATTTTAAAATAGTAAAAACTACTATAAATATTAATTTTCTACAAAAAAAAAACTTATATAGAGACAGGTTTCTATATAAGAGACTATTATACAGAGGTCAATCCTGCAAAAAAGTTAAATTGAGCCGACAATTTAGCCGCCGGCGATATTTTCTAAAATAAGCATCCGCCGCCCACCTAAAATGGTTGCGCCGCGCCGCCGATCATTTTGCATCGTCTTGTATCTCTGTCTTGCTCCCCTTTAGAACTGCTGGTTATAAAACTTGCTATACCTGCTGAAATGAAATGAAGTATACGAATTTTTTATTTATAACTTATATGTATTTATGGTATTTTCTCATATTTGATTATTCAGATATTTTTATGGCAAATAAAGTTTTATATTAACACCTACACCTTGTTTAACGCCATAACTTTCAAAAGCAAACATATCAGCTCAAATTAAAGTTTTAAAGGATTATTTTAACTAAATTATTAATAACATTTATTAAACGTAAAAAATCATTCTCTTTTTTCCCCATTAGTTAAACTAGTGTTAAGTGTAGTTTATAGTTTTTAACCTTTCATTTAAAAACGTTTGCCAAACGAGCAGTAAACAAATACGCACAAGTTTTTAGTTAAAATGAAATATTTTTCTTCATGTTGTTGTAGTGTTGTTGTTATTATTATAATAATTTCTTTTTTCTCTGGTTAATTTTTACGGTCTACGAACAAAGTGTATTTTAACAGGATTATGTATCACGCAACATTAATTCGCATTTAGACACATTAACAGGATGTTAAGGTGAATACGAAAAATGTATAATTTTGTTGTTGTTGTTGCTGATGTTGTTAGCTAATTGCATGAATTGGAAATATTTGTTGGTTTGTAGTAAAAACTATAAGGATTTTTTTGAATTATCATCATTATAAGCTGACATTTGTTTGCTGTTGTTGTTGCCAAATAGCTAGTTTATGTCAAGGGGGTGTTTGAACCCGATTACACACCTTGTTTTGGTACGTTTTAATAGGATTTTTTGGAAAATTAGTTTTTGTATTTATAAATTATTATAAATGCCAAGAAGTTTAACCCCCAAACTTACAAAACCAAAATCACTTACAGGTTCAAATTTCAATTAATTAATAAGTAAATGTATTAGAAAATTTTGCATTTCCCAACAAAATTTCATCGAGGTCGTTCGATTTTGCTTTCAGATTTCAAGATTGCACCAAGGCGCTACACGAATACGGTCTTAAGTCATTATTGCACCAAAAACTTGTAGAAACTATAAAATTATGCAAAACTTGACGAGGCAATAAAAGGTCCTCTATAGAAGGGAAAATCAATTTCTTAAGAATGATTTTTCGACTGAAAATATATGTTAGTTAGTTTGTTTAAAAGGAGGATGTACATACATATATACATCAAATCCGAAGAAATACACCTAGGCCTCTATCGAGTCTGTTGTGTGCTCCTTAACCAGTGCCTCAGGTGGAAATCGAACGCACCACCTCCGATCTACCAGACTAGAACTCTAACCACTAACCTACCAGAGGCCACACAGAAAATATATAGTTTCCAAGATCAGAAACTATTTTTGTGTAGAAAACCTGATTAGAAACAAGTGTCCGAATGTCGGGCCTTAGTGTTATTGCTGTTCCGCTGGACCTTAACGAGAACATAAATATAAACAAATATCCGATTGTTAGGGCTTAGCATTCGGTCTTGCACCATAGTGCAACCGCTATCATTGACTATAGAGGGGCTAGTAATATTTCTGTTCGCTCGGACCCTTAATAAAACATAAATATAAACAAGTGCTTGAAAGTCGGGTATAGTAATAGGTCTCTCATCTTATTGTTACTGGAATTTCCAGCTATATATATAGAGGGACTTGCAATATTTCTGTTCAGTAGGACTTTCAGGAACCAGGGTTATTGATATGGTCCCTTGGGAGTTTAGCTGTTGGTTGAAACCAAAATGGTGGAAATAGAATGTTGGTTAAAGCTTACTTGGAAATGTAGATAAGTGTATGTCCTGTGGGGTGTTGAAGTTTTGTGTATTTGTGGGATGTCACTTGCGTGATATGTCAGTGATAAAGGGTTGTATTTAATGCCTTAATCTTTATTATTAAGGTGTATCCTTTCATTTTCTGTGGATGTTTTTGAGGTTTTACTTACTTCATATCCAGTTTATGGATATAAGAGCAATATCGGTTAGGTCATGACTCAGTTAAGTTCGTTGACAAATAATATTAATGTTATTTATTGCAGGGTCAATTATGGACCTATCCATAATTTTTAAAATTTTGGTAATGAGTACTGTATGTAATGTAGTTATTTCATTCATTACTTGGTAATGAGTTGTCGTTATCAATAACATAAATTAACTTTTTTGAATAGAATTTTTAGTCGATTATCTATAGCGTACAGTCGACGTTGGAAGTTTTTCCAAGAAATCTTGATATTTACATTTGTGTGGAAACCATTCCAGATAGAATGATAAAATTATTTTTTAATGGGGCATTGAGTAAGAGAATAGATTGGAAATAAAAAAATAATTGTAAAACTAGTTTTAAATCCTAAAAATTCGGGTAATGAGATTTGTAACCTTGTAAGTAAAGATTTTGTTGGGTCATTCCTCCGAAATTTTTGTTTTTGTTATGTTTTACTAATTGCTTTTAAAATTGTGTAATTGTATCAAAATTTTCGGAATACTAATCATTAAATTTCCTCTTCTTTCTTTTCAGGTATGTTAAACTTTACATATATTTTCAAAGACATTGTATGTACGTAAGTACTGAAGAATAGAACATTTGTAAATACAATATTACAACTCTGCATAAAGAGGTTTTTAAAACACTTGTAGATTTCTATGAATAAGTTCGTAAAAGTTTATATTATTATCTACATAATTGATTATAAGATCAAATGTTGTTAACACGAGCACACAGGTAATATAAACTATCAAAGAGAACACAATATGTAATGAAACTATCACCAGAGATACTAGCCGATGAAAAATGATCGACGGCGGCACAACCGTGGCGACTTATTATATAAAATATCGGCGGCGCCTAAATTTACGGCTCAATTTGAATTTCTTTAGTAATTAAGCGTACAAGCGTTTGTTATATTGAAAAATATCTGTAAAATATAGAAACCTTTCTCTACATTATTTTTTTTCTGCAGACAACAGTAATTTTTGTTATTTTTATAAAATATTTATTTTATAACTCTTTTCGATTTGCCATAAGAATTTAAAATAGTGACAACTCCATTCAAATTGTTTAAAATATTGTTTTTGAAATATATTTTTTAGGTATTTCTTGGACAAGGCTTCTTAGATTGTTACCCTGACATTATGCTTGCTTTATGCGGCGCCATTTAAATTTTTAAATAAAGAAAATATATGAATGAAATCAAGCTCTATCAGCGACTAAAGCGTTAAAGCTGGCTTAAACTTTTGCGCCGAAAGAAGTTTGTCAGAGGCGCGGCTTACAAAATATTACCGTTGGCCAGCCGCCGTCCATTTGTATCGTCTTGTATCTCTGACCATTACAAATCGAGAGAAAATACGGAAAGCTTTCCTTATTTTTTGAAATGATTAAAAAAATCTAGGAAAACGTATTAGATCAGGGATGTATTTTTACGTAAACATAAAGGAGAAACAGCTGTTTTCATCATATCAATCGTGTAAACACAAACAATTAAATCATATGACTTTTACTCTTTTTTTTTTGTCATACGGATGGAATTATTACTTAGACTTTATGCACGTAAAGTGTGATCGTATGAAGGACCTTTAAGAACAGAATAACAGATTTTCAGATGTTTTTCCACTCTAACCACTTACCATTTGTTTAATTATTATAAAATTTTCTATAACTTTTAACTAGAGCAAAATTGTGTGATTAGTAATAAATCATTAACTTTTACGTACTACTATTATGCATTTGTTTAATTGAAAGGTACTTTCATACCTTTTTTATTGATATATAAAAATGTGTGTCATTTCAACCATACAATTTTCTACACAAATGCCTGGCAATTTAAAAAACACAATGGAAAAATCATCAAGTATTAGATTTAGAAAAAAAAAAAAAATACAAAAAATATATTGTAAAATCAATATGTATGTAATATTTTTAATGGAAAATATTTTAATTTTACCAGGAAATATAAAACCGCAAATAAATGAAAACCAAAAAAAGAAAACCTAAAGTGTTTTGGGGGAGAATGTTGTGAGTTAAAAAAATGCACTAAAACATTAAAATATGCCAAAAGCATATAAAGAATTTTTAACATAAAATACAACAGAACAAGAATACAAAAAAAAAAAAAAAATTAAAACTATTGCATTTTTTTCACTGCTATTTTATTATAGTTTTTGTAATTGTTTGTTGATGTTGTTTTGTATTGTAGTCGAATTTCTAAAACTAAAACTCTAGTTAAACAAATAATAAAACATAAAATGCCAACAACTTGCAACAAGCTTACACACTAACTATCTAATACTTCCAACAAGGCATGAACCAAACACCCAAGTTAGTGTGTTAAAAAAATAATAGAAAAAAACGCAAAAACATAAACACGTTGTTATAGTATTCTAAATGTTAACACAGAAAAAAAATGTGAGTAGGAAACACTGTTTTCAATATTTATGTAAATAGTTTTGTTTCTCCATTTTTTCAGAGTTGTTTCTGTTTTTATTGGCTTAAATGTTGCAAACATTCTTTTTTACAAAACCATAATACAACACTTTGAAAAATGTAACGATTATGCGAGAGACATGAATAAGGCAAAAATCCTTAAGAAACACTGCTCTGCACCAGAGATACAAGCCGTTACAAAATCATCATCGGCAGCGGCGCAACCATTTTTGGTCGGCGGCGTCTTATTATAGAAAGTAACGGCGGCGGCTAACTTCACTTTTTCTTCAGAAATTGACCTATAAGCTTTTATTATATTAAAAATTCTCTGTATAATAGTGTGTTATCTAAACCTGTCTCTATATAAGTTTTTTTCTGCAAATTAGTTGCGACTCCTTTGAAATTGGTTAAAATTTTTTCTGAAATCAGCGGCAACGTTTAAGCCGGATTAGCATTTTAAACGAAAAAAGTCGGCGGCGGCTCGGTTTTGCAACTAGTCGATTTGAGCCGTTTAGCTTGTATCTCTGCTCTGCATTGTCTCTTCTCATCTCCTCCTTGCTTTCTCTTTCTTTCATAAATTAACCCTTATATAGATAACTAATGGTCAATAAGGTAGCTAGTGCAAGTTCTTTGATAAGGTTGTCCACTAGCGGACCTGTGTTCCTTTTCATGGAAGAAAAAATATTTTTTGTTAAAGAAATTGTTTACTGAACGCATTATATTTCCTCTCCACCTCTGCTCTACAGTCATTTGAATTCGAACGTCCTATTTTGAATAGCTGATCCCCTAAACCTGTATCTCAGCTCAGAATACGCACCATCATACTTACCTCAGATTTGTTCAATTTGTGTAGATTTCTCATCAGGGTCACACCATATGATCTTTGTAGATCTGTTCACCGTTTTATTATTCCTTAGAAGATCCTCTCTCTACCGAGTGGTCTGGCACCCATATAAAGTAAACACTACCTCGGTGTGAGTGAGATTCAAGTTTATCTTCTAATATCGAATTAATTGCCTTCTGGATGTCGGCTAATATGTAAAGCCCAATTTCTTTTCAATATCAGTAGAGTATAAGTTGTCTAATATTAAACACGAGAAGTCAATAACAGTCCATGAAAAACTGCTTATACAGACTTAAATCCCTTTCTTAATCGTGTTCACACCTTGTCCCAACTTAGATGGATTGATAAGGGTTCCAGGAATGAATTCATTGACAACAATTACGCAAATACAGATCATCCTAAGGTGATAAATAATCAAAAAAAAATGTTTAATTCCCTACCTGTTACATCGAACTTTGACGTCCTAGTTAAGAAGTAATCTAATCGGATTGATAAGGGTTTCCGGAAATCCCTTATCATGTGACAGATCATTGACCATTCATTCCCCATTCTAAATTTCATGATTTTTTGTCAAAACTCTTATTAGTTTTAGTACATAAAGGCATTCTGGGAAATGAATAGAACGAGTGCGAAAGGTACAGTCCTTCCTTAACGATACTGTTTTGCAAAAGTATATTCACAAGCTAACATATCGAACACTACAGAAAAAACTAGAAATGACTATTAGTCTCACCAGGTCCTTGATAAAAAGTCTTTAAAATATATGAGAATAAGAAGTACGTGTAAGTTAGAGAGTGATAATTTAAGGGACATCCAAGTTTTCTTGTTTAATGAACATGAACTTTGAACTCAATCATTATCATAGTTTAAATCGCGCAGGAACTTAATAAGAAAGCAATGACTTAAAAAAAGACAAATAATGATATAACTTGGTTCTGTTCATAACATTCTGGAACCATTTTGATTCGGAATTTGCTTTTCTTAGACACAGATAAGAATGACCTATAACTTTAAGAAATCTCGTAAGAACATCTATCAATTTCAGAAAAAGCTTTCAAACACAGACTTACTTGACCGTTAAAACTATAGTATTCAAGAACTCGCTTTTTCATCCCATTTTGTACTTACACACAAACTTCAAATTCAATGCAAATAAGAGATTTTGATTCGATTTGACTTAAATATTACGAATCCAGTCATAAATAGTGGAATACAAAAAATACAACTTTAGATGTCTGAGAAAATGGACTATGTTTTAGGTGGTTTAACATTGTAACGGAATAAAATAATTCAAATCGATGACCTGGGTTACATCTGAGGCCGTAAGCCTATCATCTAATCCAGCAGATAAAGTCTCAGGATAACTTGTCTTTGTTATCGAAAAAAGGTCTGCTCTCTTGTGGCTCGAGTGATATAGGTCTCTAAAGTTTTGATATGTAATTGAATATATTTCGATTACTAAGTAATCATTTAGCCCGATATGCGTATCGATGAAGAGGTCTGTAAAATACCTTTGCATACCGATATGGTGGAAACACATAGTTTTAAATTATTCTACTCAAATCATCCAGAGTTTAAAGCCTGATGGATGAATTTTTCCCCTTTAATGATGAGTATGATGATGATATTCTCAACAGGAACAAATACAACAAGCTTTAACACTTTTGAATATATATTTACATTAAATAGTTATACACATATGTATACACATACCCTGCAGTTTGTAGAGGCAGATTTCAACTTGATATTCATGTTATCTATATAGGTATTAGGCAGTTTTATTGGATTTAAAAAAAGCTGAATTTATGAACTATTTCCGAGATATAGTAAAACAGAAGTGAATTCCCTTAAGACTACTTGGATGTAGTAAAGTAACCAATAAAATCTACTCTCCGCATTACTGGGTGACAATAAAGTGATGAATGAGAAATCCAAAAGGAATTCTTGGTCTTCCTTTAAAACAGCTAGGAGTTAAACAGATAAAACTCCTAACACATGTAGAAGTATGTCTATATAGTAGAACATATTTAGGAATCATGCCATCAGAATAAAAACCGTCTGTCGTCTCCCCAGTATTTAGTACAAACATCAGATGTTAAAAGTGTTGTTTTTGTTTTATTTTTATGAACATTTAAAATGTTTGTATTATTTTATGCTGTTTTTTATGTATTTTGTAATGTTGTTTTTCTTTCTGTATGTTTTTATTTTTTTCATTTTACTGAACAGTTGAGTAATTTTAATTACTCCTGGCATAGCATTACATAAACAAAGTAAAAAAAAAAACGTTAAAATGATAGAAAAATTTAAAGAAGCTTCTTGCAATCTAGTCTCTAACATCATCAGCATTATCATCAACAACATCATTATTATATTTTTGTAAATGAACATAATTATTAACATGCATCTTTTTAGCTGTGGCCCTCAACAACAGCAATAACAAACCATCTTACACGCAGCACTGCATGCACTTCTGTTTTGCTGCAGTTTATTTGTTCAACTCGTGCCACATAGTATGTACATATGTATGTTGTGTGTGTGTTGGCCCCTTGCACTTTTCTGCCTTGTTGCATGCTGTTTAAATTGTATGTTGATGATGTTTGAAATATACTTTTAGCTTAATTATGGCAACATTTACTGCCTGCATCAGTTTCATTCTCATCTACAACTACTACTGCTGCTGCATTCATCCATCTATCGCCTTCACAAAACACATTTTTGTTTAAATTTTTTTTTTTTCTTTTTTATTTTCTATCACATTTATTTAGATATGTATGTATTTTGTTTGTTGTTGCATGTTGATTTCCTGTAGTGTTTCGTTTTATTTATATAATTTTTTTTCAATTTCTAAATTTTTTATTACATTTTATTTCTCTATTTGATTCAATATGTTGCTTTTTATATACATACAACTTATTAAATTGACATCCCATGTTTGTTATATGTTCATGCAACATTTACACATTTTTTCTTTTTTATTTTTCTCTCTCTCATTCATTTCGCCAAGGTGTTAGAAATTTTACACCTGCAGTGAGTTCAACATTTATTTGCTTTCCTTTCAAATTGTTGACCTCATGTGGTGTTTGGCTTTTTAAACATAAAAAAACTTTAATTAAAATGACTTTGATTTTATGGTGGAAAAGTGTTTTTTATTTGAAATTTTTCATTACTGAAGAATTCAAGTAATTTTCTGATTTCTCTATATAGCGCTATCTGTATCAACATTTTTTGAATTTTGACTTTAATCCAGAAATTGAAATGTAAGATTTCTATAACCCGAAACACGAAAACAAAAAAATCGGACAATTCGCTATTTCCTTACTAGTTTGAATCTCGAAGTTTTTCATTAGTTTCGCCAGAAATCGGTATTTGTTGTTGTAATAGTTGTAACAAATCAAATCGGAAAGTTCTGCATAAAGTTCCGGGCTACTTCGTTCTAAAGAATTTATTCCATTTAAACCATTTATCAAAGTGAATTGGAGTTAAGTAGTTAGATAGTTGGATATATCATTATGTATCAGTGGGTATTGTTCTGGATATTCGTTATAATCGTCACGGTCTATGCTGGACCTTGGGTCATTGATCCTCTTAGTCTATACCGATCTCAGTTGTATACTAACTATTTTTGTTTTGGGTAACGAATTGTCAATGCTTTACGTGAACACCTGCCTTGACGGCCTTATTATACGGTGGTAGACTTCAGAATGGTCTTTATACTTGGTTGAGCCGCTCCATGTACAAACACTTTGTACTTTGCGGCAGCATGGGCACAAACCCAATGTACATCCCGACAAGGAAAAAGCAGTCACTAGTCTAAAGTCAATAGAAGGGGGAGTATCCCAACATCAGGCAAAATCAATCTTTCATATATATGGGAAAGATTTCCTAACCTCTTAATTCCGAGCAACCACATTAATGAGATTGCCCTGTTGTTTCGGCAACAGCATCTAGAGACGTAATTGGTAGCCTGAAATACGCAGCAAATAAATCAGGATCCCTCTTAAGTTCGAGATAATTTCCAAAGTCAATTCAACCCAATAATTGCTCCGACAAGTTGAGTGGACGGACCTCAACCATAAGTCGCGTAGCATGAAGCAATATGAATCCTGTTGAGAAGGCAACAACACCAGGGAACTTCCCTGAAGTAAGAGGCATACTAAATCAGTACTAGTTTTTTGGAGGGCAGGGAAAACATTTCCGATCGTTTACCAACTTACAACAATTCCATTCTCAGACCACAAGAAACGATCTACGGGATGACAGGCAACTACCAAGCGTTAACCTGAAAATTCCCCAACCTATGTTCAGGAATCCATCACAGGTTGATCTGTCACATCACCCATTGATATATGTTGAGATGGCAACAGCACCGGAGAGAGAATCCAGACATATATGGCATGGATATATCATTACTTAAACCAATGGATATATCAGTTCCTTAACCAACATCGCCATGATTTTAGGTATAAAACCACAGCCACTACGTTGACTCCGAAATAACTTCAACCAACTGACCAGCCAAATCATTCCAGGTCGTTTATAGTCCCGCCAGACTAGAGGTTATGGTAGCACCCTTTAACCCAGGGATTGCAATAGGTAACATGCCCCCGGGGGATTTTGTTTTGTTCAGTTAGTTGTCATTTGTTTCTGCTATAGGTTGACCTTGAAATATGTATTGTTATCGTCACTGTGAATGTTATTCGAACCTGCCAAAGACAAAGATCGATCTAAAGCATCCAACACAGAATTTGTAATCTTCGTGTATGAACTTTTGTTGTAATATTGACGATTCATCGTTGTTATTGCAAATATGCTGTATTGACATTTTGATTACGCTTTGTAATACTTCGGCAACATATTGTTGTCATTTGGATAATGCATGGTTGTCATTTCAACAACACAATGTTCTGTTTAACAACATAGGGTTTTCACGCCAAGAAGATAAATCGGATTTGCGTTGATGATTTGATAATGTCGTTTATTTTTTATACTTGTGTTATTGATTTGACAACTATCCGTACATACTTTAAGAACAGATGTTACTGAAAAGTTATAAAAAGTTTGGTGTCAATTTAGTACCAAGCGTGTAAAAGTTTTAAAAGTTTTTTTCCCTCTGTGTAATGTTTGTTTAAATTTCAGACTAAAACACGATAAAAGGCAAAAGAAATCAGGTCGTCTTACGAATCGGTTATGTCAAATGCTACAAGTTGAGAAAAACTGTATAAGAATTTAGGTCGCTATTGTGAGGACCTTAAAACAGAAAGTGGAGTTATTTTTTTCTTAAAGAATGGAATCTAGGGAGAATTTTGTAAGTCAAGTACTTTTGTTATTAGTCTGTATTAACCTTAAAACGTAACTCATCTCTCTATCAAGAGCAATTAATAATGAGAGCGAGAAACTTAAACAACTTTGTATTAAATACATTAAGTTTTAAAAATACTAAGTTTTATATCTTTGTGGACCATAAAATTTGTAATGATATACAATTTTTAATATTTTTTATAGTTTTCAAGATAAGAAATAGATTTTTCTTAACAAAATCCCTGTGGAGACTTCTTGGGCAATTAATAAATATTTAATATAAATATAGAAAATGTTTTTAATTACCTAAAAGAGAAATTTAGTTATAAAATTTTATAAAAAACTAAAAATCTGTTATAAAAAATTCGAACCCAACGATATAAAATCGGAAACCATAAATAATAAATTGAAATTTTCTTTTCTAACTAATAATATTTTAAAATTGATTTTATTAATAAACAATCTTTAATCTTTCAACTCGTAACTCTTCTAAACAACTAAAGAATTATGCTCTTTTTTATTCTGATATAAAATTGAACCATTAAAATTGTCCCAAATTTTAAAAGTGTGACCGACTAACTGTCAATGTCTGTAACATAAAATGTCGTAAAAATTAATGTTGCTTTTCGCTTTTGTCATTATTGTTTAATTTTATTTAATTTTTTATGAGTTTGTGTACAAATAATAATTTACAAGCAATAAAATTTAACAAAAAAAAACCTAAGGTCGCTTTATAATATTTTTTTTTTATAGATTTTTAAACGTTTTTTTCTTTAAGTTCCCATATTTTTATGATGTTAGTCATACAAAACATTTTTACAACTTATTTTAGCCATTCAAATATATTTTAGCTTTGAGTCCCCTCTCTAAAAAATTGTGTAGGTCGTGTTGCACCACACAGCATTTGCTGTGTGTTCATTCTTGGTGTTTTATGTGTCACATGCTCATTTTATATGGATCAACATTTGAGCGTGTCAATAATCTGTCTACAGCTAAATACATACGTCTGCTGTGCTGTTCTGTGCTCCATGCATACTGCTATATATTCCACCCTACAATACATTACTTCATTGTTTATTATTATTTTATTTTATGCCATTGTCATTAAATCCCTAAAAGTACCAATAAAATGTCAACCATACAAATTGTTTTGAAATTAATGACTGTTCTTAGTGAAAAGCACCAAGAAAAAAAGAACGCACATTCAATTTGTCCAGAGGGGGAGTATAATCTTTTAAATGGCTCTAATATATGTTGGTATATAAAATTTAATAGATATTTAGTTATTTTATGGAAAGCTTATTTTTTATTGAATTGCGAGTAGAAATTATTAGAGAAAGTTGATAATTTTTTATGTTCTTCAAATAAGTGTCAAATTAACACCTGCTTTTGAGGGCAAAGATATGGTATAAAGATGGATTAAGTGGTTGTAGTCAAATGAATTTAAGAGGATTTCTGGTAATTTGTTTTTAAAGTAATTTTATAAAACATTTTTGAAATACCAAGAAATATATAGTCGGATAAATGCCTTAATATATTTATATGTATTAAAGAATTCTAATTCAGTTTTAGTTAAGTTCTAGTTCAGTTCTAGTTCAGTTCTAGTTCAGTTCTAGTTCAGTTCTAGTTCAGTTCTAGTTCAGTTCTAGTTCAGTTCTAGTTCAGTTCTAGTTCAGTTCTAGTTCAGTTCTAGTTCAGTTCTAATTCAGTTCTAGTTCTAGTTCAGTTCTAGTTTAGTTCTAGTTCAGTTCTAGTTCAGTTCTAATTCAATTCTAGTTCTAGTTCAGTTCTAGTTCAGTTCTAGTTCAGTTCTAGTTCAGTTCTAGTTCAGTTCTAGTTCAGTTCTAGTTCAGTTCTAGTTCAGTTCTAGTTCAGTTCTAGTTCAGTTCTAGTTCAGTTCTAGTTCTGTTCTAGTTCTGTTCTAGTTCTGTTCTAGTTCAGTTCTAGTTCAGTTCTAGTTCTTACTATAACGAAAACGATACTTAATAAATCCCGATAACCGAGTGTTGATACTACAACAGTAACAACAACGATGCTTTTATGAATCGCCATACTTGGAGAAAACACTTTCAAAAATAGTTTCAATCGACAATCGACTTATATGCATTATTCAACCTTTTCCTAATCGGAATCCAATGGATTGATCCCTGCATATAACAGCTTTGAATGAGATTCATAAACGGGAAGCTATAGTTTTTTTGAAATAACTGATATAGGTGAAACCTGTTGTTCTTGGCCGGTACATACCGTACCGTTCTTATCGGGTACTCAGGTGTTCATGTTAAGGTCCACATGGCATCCACTACACAACAATGTATTCAATAAAGTTAAATCAACAATAGTCCCCGATAACCGTACAAGAACTTTCCAAATAGATTTTCAATCTACTTATGAAAATAATTTTACGTTTTTGGACTCTATAAAGTCGAAATTCTAAAAAAAAGATAAGACCTTTTTACAAATGATTCTGTTAATAATTTACCGGATATGTCAACCCAATTTTTAAAGAATTTCACTAACTAAAAAATGACAAACTAAACAAACAACTCCATTCATACATATTCTTGTCTAAAATACAACAAAGAAATTTATTAATAACTTTAATTAGCCTTCGGCTAGACATAATTAAGTTAAAAATTTTACAAGAAAAAAAACATATTTTAGATTTCATGTTAACAAATCATTAAATTAACTGTATTTATAATAAATTTATTTCTTTGTTTTAGAATTTCCCTTATTTTTGGATATTTGTATAAAAAAAGAACATATTTTTGTCTACAAAAAAAAAAAAGCATTTCAGCAAATTAACACGTTCACACTGTTAATGAACTAACGAATGGGCCCTGACCAATTGTTGTATGTTTCTTTTAGCAAGGGGACCACAACAAATGTTACATTTTCTTTGGATTCTTCTAAAGATAGAGTGGTGCCATGCCATACTTTGTAGATGATAGTATAAAGGAGCAAAAACAAGCTCTTTGTCGTTAATTATTAACTGAAACAAAGAAAGAAACAAGTGTAATTTAATTATAGTAGAAACTAATTACTATTAAGTAAGTGTGGCATGACAGACACTGCAGAAGAATAGAATATTTATTTTATTTTTTTTGCAATAAAAGGACATTAAATTAAGTTTGTTTAAGAAATGTAAAAGTTGTATAATAAAATAAAAAGGGTGGCTCGAGGGAAGATGTCGAAATGCGGCGAGGGAGATACATGGTTGGATACACAAAGAAGAATGTTTGAAGAAATCCTTCGTACATTGGCGCTAATGATCATTTATATCCTTTGAACCACCGCATAATGATTTTTTGCCCATTGAGCTATTGACCCAAGAGGTCAAGATTTACTCAACACAGCTAGTGCGTGGCTCTATGTCAGACTACTGCACCCAAAGCATCTCTTGATGTACGATCTTGAAATACGATCCAAATGAAACGAAAACCATCATTTGTAAGATATCGCATAAGATCCAAATATGTTGAAGTCTTTAAAATAAAAGATTGTTTAGGAAATGTCTTCCATGTATCACATACAGGAGCAGAAGTTTCCTTTAAACTTTCACACCACTGCAATTTTTTGCAGGCTGCACTATGAGCCATTCAACAGGCTGCTAATTGACATTACTTCTACTAAATATACAGTAAATATACTCCGTTATTCAAGCGAACTTTAGAACTATAAAGGGTTTTACTAATGGATTCTCTTAAGATCATATTGGCACTTCGATAGCAAGAGAGAACACCTACACTTTTGTCTGCATACCGCTAACCACCTGCAAACCCTTGATTCTTGATCAATTTCAAGTTCAGGTAGTCAAGTAGTAAAGATCATGTGGCCATCATATAATCTATAAAGATCGCAAGATTTTCTATATATTTCAAGAACTCTGCTACGGAACATATTTGTAGTAAATACTGCTGACTGAAAGCTTTATGCTAGAAGTTTGAGTATCACAAATAATGGCTTTTGCCAAAGCTGTCAGGGAGAATAAAGGGCTGCACAGTGGTATAGGAAAAAAAAAAGAGGGAAATAATTCGGTAACTTCTAAACGGTTAATCCGATTTTAATGAAATTTGGTATGCACAAAAAGGAGGTGTTGTATTGTTGTATGTTTCTTTTAGCAAGGGGACCACAACAAATGTTACATTTTCTTTGGATTCTTCTAAAGATAGAGTGGTGCCATGCCATACTTTGTAGATGATAGTATAAAGGAGCAAAAACAAGCTCTTTGTCGTTAATTATTAACTGAAACAAAGAAAGAAACAAGTGTAATTTAATTATAGTAGAAACTAATTACTATTAAGTAAGTGTGGCATGACAGACACTGCAGAAGAATAGAATATTTATTTTATTTTTTTTGCAATAAAAGGACATTAAATTAAGTTTGTTTAAGAAATGTAAAAAGTTGTATAATAAAATAAAAAGGGTGGCTCGAGGGAAGATGTCGAAATGCGGCGAGGGAGATACATGGTTGGATACACAAAGAAGAATGTTTGAAGAAAATCCTTCGTACATTGGCGCTAATGATCATTTATATCCTTTGAACCACCGCATAATGATTTTTTGCCCATTGAGCTATTGACCCAAGAGGTCAAGATTTACTCAACACAGCTAGTGCGTGGCTCTATGTCAGACTACTGCACCCAAAGCATCTCTTGATGTACGATCTTGAAATACGATCCAAATGAAACGAAAACCATCATTTGTAAGATATCGCATAAGATCCAAATATGTTGAAGTCTTTAAAATAAAAGATTGTTTAGGAAATGTCTTCCATGTATCACATACAGGAGCAGAAGTTTCCTTTAAACTTTCACACCACTGCAATTTTTTGCAGGCTGCACTATGAGCCATTCAACAGGCTGCTAATTGACATTACTTCTACTAAATATACAGTAAATATACTCCGTTATTCAAGCGAACTTTAGAACTATAAAGGGTTTTACTAATGGATTCTCTTAAGATCATATTGGCACTTCGATAGCAAGAGAGAACACCTACACTTTTGTCTGCATACCGCTAACCACCTGCAAACCCTTGATTCTTGATCAATTTCAAGTTCAGGTAGTCAAGTAGTAAAGATCATGTGGCCATCATATAATCTATAAAGATCGCAAGATTTTCTATATATTTCAAGAACTCTGCTACGGAACATATTTGTAGTAAATACTGCTGACTGAAAGCTTTATGCTAGAAGTTTGAGTATCACAAATAATGGCTTTTGCCAAAGCTGTCAGGGAGAATAAAGGGCTGCACAGTGGTATAGGAAAAAAAAAAGAGGGAAATAATTCGGTAACTTCTAAACGGTTAATCCGATTTTAATGAAATTTGGTATGCACAAAAAGGAGGTGTTGTCGAGTTTAGGTTTTGAATTTGGACCTTATAGGCCAACCAGGGGCCCGGCGGGGGGTCCTCAAATTAGGACACCTCGGCTATGTTAAATTTTTAAAACGATCTTATTTCTTCATTTGAGTTCCGATTTAAAAAAAATTTCGTATATAGAATCTTCTCATCGAGCACTATAAAAAATGTCGTCGTAGCAGTAAATTATCTCTTATAGTTTAGGAGATATTCGCATTTGAAAATTAAAATTTTAAAATTTTTACCGTCCTTACTTTAGTTTTTTGATAATAGCGGGTCCAAATATTCCCGATTTTCGCCATTTCTTTTTCTATTCGCTTAACAACAAGTCTATATATCAAGCAGTGAAAGAATTATGTAAAAATCATGACTGAGTCCAAAGTTATAGGCATTTTAATTTAAAAAATTAAAAAAGGCGATTTTTTTGCCATTTTTTGGGGAAAAAAGTATCTTTTTCTTTTTAAGTTATCTAAAAAGTTTCTAAGAAGATGTATATAGAATTTATACTTTTTGAAAAGCTGACTTTACATAAAATACGATAAATGAAACAAAATCTAAAAATTTTTGATACCGAGGGGACCAGATCCATCCAAAAAAACCCTATTTTTTATATAAAGTTCAATTTTGAGCAAAAATTCTCAAATCGCATAGTCGATATCAAATTATAGTGACCTGTTTTATATGACCCAATATGTTCTTAATCATTTTGTAACGGGTTTCGATAACCCCGCCCCTGGTATGGATATAATAGGCAAAAAACCAAAAAATCCCATTTTTGGGATTTTTTAAAACTTTTTTGGGAATTCCGGGATTTCTAATAAGAAAATTCGAAATTTTTATTTAATTTTGGATTTTGAGTAAAAAAATCTACTTAACTGTAAAATTTCACCAAAAAATATTCATAAATAAAATTTTTATTGCAATTTGAAAAATTTGTATCTTCGCAAAAACTGAATAAAAAACATTTTTTAATTTTTTTAAAAAAAGTATTCCGCGAATTTTTTAATTTTCAAAAATTAAATACAGTTTTGAAAAATAGACAAAATTACCTTTTCATTGATATATAACATGTCTACCTAATGTTTTTTAAGTGACAACATCTTTTAGAAAATTTACCTAGCACTATTATTTTCATCCATAACGTTAACTCTTAAATTTGTTACATATATTAAAAAATTTTCAGGTATTATTTTTTAAACTGTAATGATTTTTACCCCTATAGGTCACTTTAATAGGTAGCTTATTAAAGTGACCTATTGAGGAAAAATTCATTACATAAGGATACGTTAGACATATTAGGTAGAATATCATAACCCTTTAAAAAATAATTTAATTTAAGTACCTGTAATTAATATATAAGACAGGTTTATATCTGTTTGTAATTATTTGTAATTTTCTAACCATGGCGATCGTACTAAAAAAAATGATTTGTGCTCCATTTTATTTGAACACTCTTCAGCTCCTTTTCAAGATAAAGTGAACTTCTTATTGAAATATATTGAAACTGCACATAAAAATAAAGTGGATAAAACTGATATATGTAAAATTGAAAATTTTATAAAATCAGTTGATATAAAACTGAAGAGTGTTCGGTATTCCATTGCTAAATTTCGATCGAAATTTTCTGATTGGCTGGATGAATGTGTAGAAGTTGCTATTTGCGTATCAACTGTTGGTGCTCCCTGTAAGCAGTATGAGGATTTGAGCTCAAAATCTAAGAGGAAAAGGTTATCAACTTCACTAGAAACCTTATCTAACGAAGAAGTTTCGGACACTTTTAAAGCAATGTTAAGAAAAGAAAAACAGCCTTTGGATGCCATAAAAATTGCAAATATTCTTCCAACCGCATCACCAAGACGACTGAAAAGAATTGTAAAGAGTATACCCACACCATCATCTGATACAACGTTCACTGAGGAAGAAGCTATTGCGCTTATGTTGCAGCTGGGATTAAGTCGTGATAACTACATAACGTTAAGAAAGGCGCTATCTGAAAAAGGAGTGGATGTTTTACCATCATATGACAAAATAAATGAAAAGAAGAAAAGCATTATACCACCTCCTATTGAAATAACTGATCGGAAGGCTGTTATTGAACTCGGCGCTCTACTCGAAAATACTGCTTTAAGGATTGCTTCTGACTTTTCTTCAGACCAACTAAAAAAAATAAATTCTTGTGATCTTCAACTCATTTGCAAGTGGGGATGTGATGGATTATCAGCACTCTCGGAATATAAACAAATCAACACAAGTGAATCATCTTCCGAGTATAAAAGTGTATTTATGGCATCGCTAGTTCCATTAAGAATTCGAAAGTATGCTGACAGCGATTCTCCATCAACCAGTTTCGATGATATTTGGAAGAATTCGACTCCAGGATCCAAAGCTTTTTGTAGGCCAATAAGCTTTGAGTATATAAAGGAATCCAAAACAACAACGCAAGATTTGATAAATCGTATTGAAGCAGAAATTAAAAACTTGGAACCTATAACAATCGAAATAGAAAATTATTCGTTTAACATGTCCTATGATTTAAAACTTACAATGATTGATGGGAAAGTTGGAAATGCCATTACAGGAACATCATCTACTTGGTACTGCTACATATGTGGTGATAAAAAATCAGAATTTTCGAATATTTCCAAGCAAAGATCAATAAATGAGGAAACATTACAATTTGGAATATCCCCCCTACATGCTCGCATACGATTTCTGGACCATTTTCTACATTTAGCATATGATTTAAAGTACAGAAGCATACCGAAAAATGCAAACAAAAGTGCAAATAACAATAAGGAGTTAATGGAAATGAGAGCCAGTGAGAAACGAAGAATTCAAGAGGAATTTAAAAAGCGGATGGGATTAAATATTGATAAACCACTCACAGGATATGGAAGCACAAACGATGGTAATACCGCTAGACGTTTTTTTTAAACATTTTGAAACTACTTCCGAAATAACCGGAATTAGTATGGATTTACTGCAAAAGGTCAATATTATTCTAATGGCGATAAATAGCAAGCATAAAGTGAACGCAACAAAATTTGGAGAGTATTCTACAAAAGTTTCTAAATTACTTTTGGAATTATATCCCTGGAAAGAAATGACACCTACAGTTCACAAGATATTATGTCATGGAAAGGTCATCATAGAACATAATATTCTGCCTTTAGGAGAGCTTACAGAAGAACCCCAAGAATCGAGGAATAGAGACTTTAAGCATATTCATCAGTTTAGCTCAAGGAAGTGTTCTAGGCAGTCTCAAAATGAAGATATTTTTAATAATCTGATTCTATCTTCTGATCCTGTTTTATCTACTATAAGGAAACGTTGGATTTGCTACAAAAACGTTAGCATTTGAAAATATTCATGAATTTAAAGATTTACTTTATCTTTTAGATATGGACTACTGTGATACCGATTATTTTACAAAATTATATTATTTATAAAAAAAAATAAATAAAGACTTTTTTTATATAAATAAATACTTGTTAATTTTTTTTAGGGATAAAGAATAAAAGATTAATCGTAAAAAGTGGCTGTAAAAATTCATAAAAATTTAGGTAGTAAAACATGCCTAACAAATGTATGGATGAAAATAATAGAACTAGGTAAATTCTCTAAAAGATGTTGAGTTTTCCCTAATTAATTTGTCACTTAAAAAACATTAGGTAGGCATGTTATATATCAATGGAAAGGTAATTTTGTCTATTTTTCAAAACTGTATATAATTTTTGAAAATTAAAAAAATTCGCGAATACTTTTTTAAAAAAAATTAAAAAATGTTTTTTATTCAGTTTTTGCGAAGATACAAATTTTTTCAAATTGCAATAAAAATTTTATTTATGAATATTTTTTGATGAAATTTTACAGTTAGGTAGATTTTTTTACTCAAAATCCAAAATTAAATAAAAATTTCGAATTTTCTTATTAGAAATCCCGGAATTCCCAAAAAAGTTTTAAAAAATCCCAAAATGGGATTTTTTGGTTTTTTGCCTATTATATCCATACCAGGGGCGGGGTTATCGAAACCCGTTACACAAAATGATTAAGAACATATTGGGTCATATAAAAACAGGTCACTATAATTTGATATCGACTATGCGATTTGAGAATTTTTGCTCAAAATTGAACTTTATAAAAAAATAGGGTTTTTTTGGATGGATCTGGTCCCCTCGGTATCAAAAATTTTTAGGTTTTGTGTTTCATTTATCGTATTTTATGTAAAGTCAGCTTTTCAAAAAGTATAAATTCTTATATACATCTTCTTAGAAACTTTTTAGATAACTTAAAAAGAAAAAGATACTTTTTTCCCAAAAAATGGCAAAAAAATCGCCTTTTTTTAATTTTTTTAAATTAAAATGCCTATAACTTTGGACTCAGTCATGATTTTTTACATAATTCTTTCACTGCTTGATATATAGATTGTTGTTAAGCGAATAGAAAAAGAAATGGCGAAAAATCGGGAATATTTGGACCCGCTATTATCAAAAAACTAAAGTAAGGACGGTAAAAATTTTAAAATTTTAATTTTCAAATGCGAATATCTCCTAAACTATAAGAGATAATTTACTGCTACGACGACATTTTTTATAGTGCTCGATGAGAAGATTCTATATACGAAATTTTTTTTAAATCGGAACTCAAATGAAGAAATAAGATCGTTTTAAAAATTTAACATAGCCGAGGTGTCCTAATTTGAGGACCCCCCGCCGGGCCCCTGGTTGGCCTATAAGGTCCAAATTCAAAACCTAAACTCGACAACACCTCCTTTTTGTGCATACCAAATTTCATTAAAATCGGATTAACCGTTTAGAAGTTACCGAATTATTTCCCTCTTTTTTTTTTCCTATACCACTGTGGGCTGTCAATGACCAGCCCTGGCAGAATTTACGTTCAACAGATTAGGTAGATATTTTTTTAAAGATTTAATGGATATTCGAATACAAAACACGTTTTCTTTATAAGATCAACTACTTTGAATTGGATCCAGAGTAATTGGGTAGTGGTGTAAAAAGTAATGACTTCTAACAAAGCTGTTAAGAAGAAAGAAGAACTATCATTTTCCAACCTTGGCAGTATATATGTTCAACATGGTTAGGCCGTCCTCATCACTGGGGACACACTTGGGTCCAGCATTCTGATCCCTTTGTGATACCTGAAAAGAGAGAAAACGGTCGGCGTATTAGTACACTTCGACCTAATCACTCTGGTTTCTCATACCGAACCAGTTTGTCGCACGAATATAGGAATCTATCTTCCGGATAACAACCTTCGATAGATCCGCTAAGTCATGCAGAAAATAGCTACCTAGCAGGCTCATTCTGTGATCAGCTAAGTAGGTCGGGCCAATGACGGAGAAAGTGAGTTATACGCTCTTCATCCTCTTCATCCTCTTCATCCTGATAGCTCCTGCAGAAGTCGTTACTGGGTAAGTTCAGTCTTCTTGCATGGAGTCCGAAAGTTCAGTTACCAGCTCGCAATTTTATAGACAAAAGCTGCAAAATCAAGTTCTATAGCAGAAATTTCGTATATATTACGAAACAATTAAAAATTTCATACAATGTATGAAATATTTCGTATATATTAAGCAGTCATTATTTTCACTGTAAAAACTATGATCCAAAAACTTCCCAGTGAAAACTTACATGGTAATTAAGTTAAAAGGCTTAAATTTACTTACACAATAGCATTTTAAGTCATTTTTTTCTGAACATGGTGATGTCATTGGAGGCAAGTACTAACCACAAACGATTACAAGTAATTAAAAAAAAGTAGTCATTCTAAATCACATATATAAACGTATACTGCATCTGAAACTTCACTAACAAGATGACTAATGAATTAGAGAGTATTTATATAACACATTATTAGTAAGACCTTATTAGACTATTTCTATGTAATCCACACCATATGTAGTAGTCATTGAAAAGTATGTTGTTAGATAAGTAATTACAATTGAAAGCCATTAACTAGTTTTTGCTGGGTTATTTTATAAAATAATTCACTGATACAAATTGATAAAAATCTTTATAATAATACTTAACAATTTATTATTAGGAAATGTTTTTTTTTTTGTAGCAACAACAAACCAAAAACTAACTAATTACATCAAACGATTAGTAATTTAAAGGAAAACAACAAAATTTACAAATAAGCCAATATATTTTTGTAATTTAGTTTTAAATTTCTTGCTGTTTTAATTTCAATTTCCTATAAAAATTTTAAAGCAAACCACACTGTTGATTCCATCTTTTACAGTCTGGGTGGTGCAGCAACAGCAACCGCCACATACATGTTAAGATGCATGTATGTGCATTTCATAGTTTTGTTTACATTTTATTTTTAATTGCATTAAAATTTATTATTGTACAATTGTGCAAGTAGCATTTATATTAATTAAGAGATATGTACAATATGAATGAAAAAGAGAGAAATACTGCTGCATAAATGTAGATACAAATGTATCTACAACATCGTCTTCGTCATCAGCAACATCATCATCATCATGATGATCAATTTACCTAGTGTTTCCTAAGTGTAACCAATGGGTGGTAATTAAATTCAATCAATATTGTGGATATAGGATGGATGATCCCATTCAGACATTCTTGTTCTTAGTGGAAACAAACAAGTACCACAATGAGTAAAAAGAACTAAAAAAGTTGATTGTCTTGAATAAATACTGGGCTAGCAATAGGAAATTAAGAAGAAGGAAAGTGTTTTTTCTTTTCTAAATAAATATTATAAATTTTAAGTTAAATATCTTGTTTATTTTAAATTGCTTATTTAAATTTTTAAGAATTAAGAAAAATATACAGCAAATACTTTAATTGGTTTACACTTAAATAAATAAATAATATTACTTATAATTAATTGTTTAGCATGATTTAAAAGCTACATTAGGCACTATTGTAATTAATTGAAATATAAAGTTTTATTTATTTAAGTTTGGTAAAACTAAAATTTATATACTTTTATAAACTATGGAAGCTTTTGTGTGTTAAAAAGTATCTTTTATGCAGTTAGATCATTTATGGGTTAAAGAAATACACTTTTCCATCCCTGCTGTCAATATTAAATTTTGATAACTTTTCACTGCCCTCCTTGCTATTTTGTCATACAACTTTTGCAATTTTTAAACAACTACATTTGTTGTGCTTTTATTGTGAATAATCAATAATCGCTAGGATCTTTTGTAGATAAAAATCCATTCATCCCTTTTGTAATATCGAGCCTAAGTACCTTTTCCCCTGCTCTTTTTAAAACGTTCCATTATAACTGATTTTTTAAACATACTATCGATAAAATCCTTTCATGGGATTGAAAAGTACCATTTATGTACCTTCGTTCCACAGTTTGGTCTGAAGTTGCTGTCGATGACCCTGATATGCTTGATGGTAGTGTATTAGCTCTTACGTTGTGTGTTGTGGATTCGTTACTCACTAGAGCACATGATCTGTTTCGCTTACTTTAACTGAAATACACTTGGAAAGATTATCTTCAATATCATCGGCAGAGATTTAAGCAAATTCCAAACAAACATTACATTTTCTGTTTTTGATAGTTTTGTGGCGATCACGGACTTACAAACACGATCGTTTATTTCTTTGGAATACTCTAAAGTTTGTATTGTCTATTACAAAGTTTTATACTGCAATGTTAAAAGAAATTTGTACTAAGATCTTCTTATGACGATCTTTCTAAATTACAACATAGTACGATACAACCGTACAACAACATTGATTGTGAAATGGATAAATAGTTCGATAGAGCTTTAAAACTAAACTCTAATTAAGACTCCAAAGACAACAGGATTCGATACTTTACTTCTTGATCCGCAATCTCATCGATCTTTTTGCACAAAATTGGCTTTGTATAGAAGTTTGTGAATTAGTGGATAATGACATTTTATTTCTACTAGAGAGAAAGAGCTTTACTCCTACTCCGCGAGATTGTCCCTCTGCTGGTTCAAAAGTTTCTTTATAGTTACATTATTTTAGATCTTCAAGAGAGTTTATTTTCTCACTCTTAGTTTTCGATCGTCTGCCAGCTTTGGTAATCGACTAACGAAACTTGACACCTCAGACTTTTTGATAGCGGTTGATATCGGTTTTGAATTGCAGTTTGTTCTCCAGTATTATGAAGCCTTTTACTAGGTATTATTTCCAATGAAACCTAAGCTTTATTAGAGATATACATTTATCATTTGATATTCGATATGAGAACAAATACTGGCCGATTTGTATTTGCTAATCGGCGAAATATATGAAAAAGTATTTTGTTTTCAATAGAGGCTCTTTTAGTAACGTTTAGGAGACTGAGTTTCTGAATAATCGGACCATTATACGTTTTAAGATGGATTCACTTAGTAGAAAACTGTTCATGTTAAGGAGCGCACATCGTGTCCGGTAGAGGTCTGGGTTTATATCATCGTCATCTAGCTTATCTTGGGTCCAATGTTGATCACTTTGAAAAAATACCTGTTAAAAGAAAAGAAATATTAAAAGAAAGAAAGAATGAATGAAAGAAAGGGAAAGGTAGAAAATAGAGAATGTAGACAAGAAAGAGAGAGTGGAGAAGCGGTCTAGGTTTATAACATCGTCCTCTCATCCTCAATATTGTTGATCACTTTGAAAAATACTTGTTAGAAGAAAAGAAAAAAATTTCAAAAAAGAATGAAAGAAAGAGAAAATTAAAAAAGGAGAATGAAGAAAAGAAAGAGAGAAGATGCGAGGAAGCTGCTGAGCAGAAAGACCAGACCATACCTAACCTAACTTACACTAATTGAGCTTCAACTCTTAACTGTCATTATCGATTAGAAAGAGGAAAGACTTCCTGATTTTTAAAAATGTTGCCAAAATTAAAGATTGCATTCTTTCAAAATGCAACAACATACATATGTCATGACAACCCCTATCAAAAAAAACTCTATCAAACGGTAAAATTTACTCTTAGAATTTGATGTTTAACCAGTAAAAATATCTAATTAAATGTTTGCTATCGATGCCAAATTCTCTAAAATAAGTCTGTCTGTCTGTCTATTTGTCTGTCTGTCTCTCTATCTTTTATTTCCTTACCCAAATTACGAGGTGTGATAATAATGAATGAAAAACATAATTATTGAAAATTACTAAATTAATAAACATTTAAAACGGAAACATGAAACGGAAATGAATATGACATTAAACACGTATGAGAAACAAGATACAAAAGAAGTGCAAAATATGCATTGATCTTCAAATTAAGAGTGACGCGGGCGGTGGTGTTAAAAATGTTTCCTTTACTAAAATGGTGGTTACAATTTTAGAGAAAATGGTTTGTGTTTGAGGTTAAGTTCAATATAATACTGAAGATTTAGATAAATATGATATAATTTTTATATGGTGTGGCAAAATTGCAAGATTGCAATAAGGTTTATTTAATGAAGCTTTTTAAAAGCTTTTTTTTATTAAAGCATATAAATTAAAAGCAAATTTATAGTTATTAGTATTGGGACAGTAATGTTTTTTCTACAAACACATTACATTTCGCATATTTATCAGCAATATATTAAGCAGTATGAACGACCCCTTGTTCTAAATTTGTATTTATTGCTCTGGCATTTGTTGTCTGCAGACTAGATGGCAATGCCAGGGCAATAATTTTTACTGCAACATTTGTTTTCTTTTTTTGCCATATTTGTTGTTTATTATTTTTGCTAATTTAAATTTTTATTATTGCGTTATTTGTTGTTGTTGTTGTTCATTCCTACCAACCAATAAACAAATAAACAAAAAGTAGGCAGTATTACTAATAATAAATATTATTGCAGTTAAACACATTATTTTTGGTGTTGTTTGCAGTAAAGAAGACAGCACAGTACATTAGCCTCAATTGATTTTTCTTGTTTACAACAACAAAATAAATGAAACAAAAATGTGCATCACCAAACAAACATTTAACTCAACGAGTCAGTTAGCCAGCCAGCCAGCCAAGTCAGTACAATCAACAAAGCAGCCAAGCGAACAAACAGACATCAAGAACATTTGGTTTTCATAGAGCCTGTGATGGTGGTCACCAAAAGAAGAAAACAAAAAACTGGCGGTTAAAAATTTCTTATTCCCTGTTATAAAAAGTACACATTTAAATTTTTTGTAATTTTCTTTATATGTTTAGTTTTGATGTTACATGACTGCAACAACGGGCATACAAGCTGCCACATTAACCTTATGGTTGGCAGATCATGCAACAAGTTTATTTACATTGCACACAAAAAACAAAGACAAATGTTTATGAATGAATAGAAGATTTTTTTTGGCACAAACATTTGAGCCTACACTTTCCTTTTATGGTTGGCCACGTTAACGACTTGTTGGTTTTAAAGTTGGATATTCACTTGATGTGGCGAAAATTGGTTAAAATTATTTATCAACTTATAAATTTCCTTTTTAATTCTTAAATTCACATAATTCTGGCAACAGTTTTAAATAATCAATAACAAATCCATCTAATTCGGAAGCTCTATTCTAAAATGAAGTTTATCGCCAAAACAACGTTCTGCATCGGCCAAAAGAAAAAGTAGGCGGAAGGAGCAAGGTCTATCAAATCAAAATTTGTCTTTTTAATCCTTAAATTTACATTTTAAAAGATCTACAACAAATTCAGCTATTTTTGGAAACCCTGTTTTAAAAGGAAGGTTATTATCGAAACAATGTTCTGAATCGATCAAAAGAAAAAGAAGGCGGATGGGGCAAGGTCTATCAAATCATAATTTGTCTTTTTAATCCTTATCTAATCACACAATTCAGGCAACAATTTTTAAAGTCCAATAACAAGTCGAGCCCTTTTCCGATACATTGTTCTAAAGTCAACGTTAGCACCGGAACAATGTTCTGCATCGAACAATAGAAAAAGTAGGCAAACAGGGCAAAATCTAGACTGTAAGCTGTCTAAGTCCAAAAGTCCCACATACATCATTGAAACTAGTTTTCCACAAGTATTATAATATGTTAACGATCGTCTGCATATTCTGATCGTCTTTCGGAGCAAGATCTGGACCTAAAGCCGTTTGAGGCAAAAATCTAACAAATATTGCAAAATGTGCCTGAGTATCATGACAAAATGATAAGCTTTCAAGTCTCGCTGCATATTATGGCCTTAATATTTATAATATATATGACCCATTTGGTCCAATCAAATATAGAAGCCAAGTCGATTCAGCTTGTTGGTCGAGCTTTACATATTATATTGGTGCATTTGGTATAGATCTGGCCAGATGAAGTGTATTTCAGAAATAAAGTATTTTCATGTCTGGCTGCATATTCTAATCGGCTTTCGGAGCAAGATCCGGACCTCAAGCAAAAAATCCCACCCAATTCTTTCGAAATTGTTTTTAACAACATGTGGCCAAGCGTTGTAATGATGAAATTTCACGTTTTCATGTCTGGTTGCATACTCTAGACGTTATTCGAGCAGTTTGGTCCTAACAAATTCAGAACACAACCTTAATGACATGTCGATTCGTTTGGTTGGTCGGGCTTAACATACACGGAGAAAACAGATTAGTTGTCACAACCGAATTTGTGTTTGTGTACCATATGGGTCTGGCCAGATTAAACGTATCTCAGAAAGTGTTTTGTATAGATCGATATCCATAATAGTCGGACGAGGCAAGATCTGCTGGACCATAAGGAGAGTGGTTTTTTTATATATTGCAAAATGTTGTGGAGAACATTCTGGGAGTTTTTCTGTCTATGCTAAACTCATACGAATTAGTTGCATTTGGTAATAATCTAGATAGATTTCAAAAACTTATAATAGTTGGGACCCCTTATGGTCCAACCATATACAGAACACTATTAAGCTTACGTTTCGATTTATCTTCTCAATGTTATTATGTTATCCGATTTGGACGATCCTATCCTTTTTAAATTGAGAAGATCCAAATGATTTTGGAAAGTTCCTATTGTTGGTCTTCAAAACCAAAACTTTTTGTTAATTTAAAAGCTAATGATTATAATTTTCACTATTTTTATAAATTTGGAATGCAAAAATATATGATCCTTGCTCTTCTCAGTGAACCCCCCTAATGTAAAATAGATAATAATTATTTGTGTATGTAAAACTTAAGTGAAAATTTGTGTGGGTTTTACGTTTGTTTATTAATTTTCCTTAAAGGTTAATGTTAAACGATTTGACTTTAAGATGTTGATCTTAAACCCACCTTATGGGCGGTAATTTCCTTCAAAATAAAGACAAAAAAAGTTAACAACTTCATTGGTCGTAATTGTTTTATTATTTTCCGCAATGAAATAGCGTTATTTTATAAAACAGTGATCAGCACAAAGAGAATAAATAGAGGCAAAAAAGTTAACAATTTCTTTGGTCGTAATTGCTTTATTAGTTCCCGCAATGAACTAGAGATATTTTATAAAACTGCGATCAGCACGAAGAGAATAAGAGAACAAATTTTGATAGAATAGAGTTATATAAATAGAGTAAATCACGATAGAATAGAGTTGTATGAATAGAGTAGATCACGATTATATTTCTTCATAATTTGGTTAAAATGATCGTTTCCCCTCTCTCTCTCTCTCTCTCTCCCTCTGTTATGTCTTCTAAAGCAATCAAGACGGTGTATTCCTTTTGGGCATTGAGTTGTTTATTACTATCAGATACTGGTTATGGGCCGATCTGATAATCAATCTTTACAAATGTTTTAATTAAAATAATTGTTCTTCATCTCTTTATAACACTCTCTTATCATATAATCTTTCAGTTGAATGATCATTAGATTTTTGGTTTTTGCAGCTATTTCATGTCGATTACTGATCTATAAAAATGATTTTTGCCTCTTTCGTCGTTTCTCTTACTAATATTTCAGTAGAATGTTTTATTTTTTTTTTTTTTTTTTTGTTAGCAATTTCATGTCGATCACTGATCTTGCCTCTTTTATCGTTTACCTCTCTCAATTATATCATCATTATTCATATATATAATCCGAGAACGTTTGGTACATCCAGGTTCATCGGCAAAACACGCTTGATTATCATTTCGTAGTTGGGGATTATATCGTTTACATGATTCACGTTTGCAACATATTTCGTTTTTTGATTTTAAAGAATTTTTGTTTTCACCAACATTTGCCACTTGACTTGAGGTTTTAGATTTTGATTTGGCGCAACCCATTCGTTTTGAAAATAGTAAAAGATCGCTTATACAGATAGAATTACAAAAAATTTTGTTTAATTTCTTTTAATCAAAATTTTAATGACGACTATGTTTTGCTTCCGATTTTCTTACACTTATTTCTTTCTTCTCTCGATTACATCATCATCATCTAAATATATAATCACTGTTCGCGGTCGCCTTGAAGATTCCGCTTGATCTGCACAGCATTGTCTTTCTTTACACTCTTTATCGCTAGTTTTTGATTTTTTGCGTTTGTCATCGTGTCTTTTATGTCTTCGTAGTTTTCTTCTATTATATTCTTCTAGAGAGTCTTCGGATTTTGATTTGCCACAACCCATTTTACGGCGGAATTAAAATTTTTGAATTTTACTAATATATTTTTTCTAATACATAGTTTTTGTTTAAAATATAGGAAAAATTATTGTTTTATTTTTATAAATTTTAAATTTTGACTTTGTTGCGATAAAGTTAATGTTATTTAGGGAATGTAATGGAAATGAAAGAATTTAAGAATTTGAGTTGGCAACGCTTTGTTTTTATATTTAACGTTAGTAAAGAGTTTTTTTTTAGAAAGAGGGAGAGAAAAATTGTATAGTTTAGATCGGATATAGGCAAATAGTCGATTTTATACCAAAAAACATTTAGAAAAGCGTCTTTACAGCGAGAGAAATTACATAGTTTAGAGCGATGATAGGCTTTGCTTATGTCCGCTCTAAACTAGATAATTTCTCATATATTAATTTGTGCCGAGAAAGAGAGCATTATTATGGATTTCCCATATTTGTATCAACTGCTGATCAACGAATCAAGTCAATTTCGACTTGTTCTGAACAGATGCATATCTCAGAGATGTAGGGCATGCTTTACCAATCAAAACAAATAACACATAATGAGACAAGGTCTAGTCTAATTTCCCAACCTAAAAGGCGCTCCTTTTATCCCACCATATACAAAGTTTTAGCACCATGAATATACGCCAAAAGAACTGATCTTAACACAAGCCTATTTATTCACAATTTGGTAATCTGTATCTTGACATAGAGACGCTCTGTATCAAAACAAATAAATAGTAACTAAACTGTTCGAAGTCTGGACTGTAATGCGGATGAGTCAAAATTTCCCAATAACTTCTTTAGGGTCTGATGCGATTTCGGTCCTTTTCGTCCCACCAAATACCAAGCATAACTTTAGCTCTATAGATATTCGACTTCGCTGTCGATTGGGAGTGATTGGGCCTCGTATAAATGCACGGTATACATAGAAGACATTCATCATAAACATAATAGTAATATCGGTGTCCATTCGATATATAGTCCTTGCCAGATTTCAAACATTTTGGTTGCAAATACAACTTCATAGTAATAGGACTTCGATGTCGATACGCCTTGTGTTATCGTATCGTATCCATAGAAAACATTCATCATAAACTTCGATGGAATATCAGTGTGCATTCCATATAGAGTACTGATCTAGCCAGATTTCATTACTTTTGGATCCAAATGCAAAACATTACCTTTGCACCATAGTTATTTGACTTCGCTGTCGATTCGGCTGGTTGGTCAAGATCATACAACTCGTGTTAGCGTATAGTATCCATGGAACTCATTCAAAATAAACTTTGATTGACTATTAGTGTGCATTCTATATAGAGTCCTTGTAGCGGTCTGGTCAGATTTCAATATTTTTGGTTCCAAAGTTATTAGACTTCGCTTTGTTGTAACAGGTTGGCTGTAAGTGGATGTTCTTTCCTAGGGAAAAAACTTCCGGTTGACACAACTGTTGCTGAGTTGACAATCTTTGGACGATTGAGAATCGGGTCGTTCCGGAGCGAAAATCTTACGCTTCGTGTTAGTGTATCACATCCATAGAAGTCATTCATCATAAACTTCGATTAGCTATCAGTGTACAAAACTTCCAACATATGAAACTTTTTTGGTCCAAAATTCGAAGAAAAAATCTAATCCTTAAAGCTTAAATTTCAAGAAATTATAAAATCTACTAGCGAAGTGCTCCTGGGCCACTTAACATTTTTCAGTCATTAAACAGCTAATGTAGATAAGAAGTAACTTTAACTAAAATTGACTTCTTTAACATATTCCTCTTATTTCTAACCTAGATCCATTATCTGCAGCCGTTCATTATCATTATTTATAAAAACACATTTCATATTATTAAAACCTACTTTTTCAATATAAATCTTATGAAAAAAACGCATTAAAAAAATAACAACAGATGAGATTTCAGACTAAAAAAAAGAACAACAAAATAATCGATTTCAAGATTACTAGGTGAAAACCATAACCATATTTTCCACACTACACTCACACACTCACCCCTAATGGATGTAATATGCTTTTCTAAGGAAACCATAACAGGAATTGAAAAAAAAACAAAATAAATGAATTTCATTAAACAATATGATGCAACAACAACACACAAGCCACTGGTTAAATCAACAGTAACGAAAAGGAAATAGGACGCATAGAAATTTCCCCAAAAAAAACCAGAATCGAGTTTAACCGAGCGACTCAAACACCCACCGTTGTTAGAATTTTATTTTGCAACGAAACAAAGAACAAGACAGCCAGTCTCGCCGGCTGCATTAAGGTTAAACAAAATTTCATTTAAATACACCCACCCCTCTGAACGATTTTAGCAACAACAACACGATTGCTTAAACCACCACCAAAACATCACAACTAACTACTACAACCATTAACATTTGCTTGCTATTTCTATAGCAGTTTTACTACTACTTCTTTGACTATTATTAGAACTGCTATAGCACCCATTATACACAACATGCATACATATATACATATTTTGTAAGTATGTAAGTATGACTATAAAAGGAAACAGGATACTAAACAACAGTAGAAAGACATTTAAAATGATTTACTATATAATGTTGCTCACAACACACTCAACACACAAAACAATGAAAAAAAAACTTTAAAAAAATATAATCAACAAAAAACAAACCCCATTCATAAAACTCCAACCGTGCTAGATAAAGTCTGTTTCACAAAAGCTTCCATTTCCCTTTCCATTTAGGAACGACACACCAAAAACAAGAAAACAAAATAAAAACCGGCAAATAATTCTGTGAAATTTTTTTTTTTTCAACAATGTTGCTACAATTGTATTCAACTAAACAAAAGGGTGCTAAACTTGAACATTATTCTAGAAAATAAAATAAACTTCTTGCAACAAGAGAATATACTCGATAGTGGTCGTTAGCTTTCTCCTTTAGATATAATAAACAAAGAACACAATTTCAAATAAATGCTTTTTATTTCCTTTGAATATTCTCTTTCTGGAGAATGATTGGATTACTTTTTTTGTTTTTGATAAATTTCAAATGGTTGAAAGGTTTGCAACAGGTTTTGATTAAAATGAAATATGTTTTAAGAGAATTGTATCTTTATTTCTTTGCCGCATTGCAAAAATGCAATAAATTGATATAGTTACGAAATGAAACTACAAAATTTTCTATAATAAAGTGAAATTTTCAAAAAAAAAATTTCGAAATTTATCTGCAAAAATAGAAATGTTCAAAATTGTCCATAGAATAATCTAAATTTGTTTATGATAAAGAAAAATGTTCGAAATTTTTTATAAAAAAAGAGAAATGTTCGAAAAAAGAGAATTGTTCGAAAAAAGAGAAATGTTCGAAAATTTTCTAAAAAGAAATTTTCAAAAGAAATGTTTGAAATTATTTTGTAAAAATAGAAATGTTCAAAATTGTCCAAAAAATAATCTAAATTTGTTTATGATAAAGAAAAATGTTCGAAATTTTTTATAAAAAAAGTGAATTGTTCGAAAAAAAGAGAAATGTTCGAAAATTTTCTAAAAAGAAATTTTCAAAAGAAATGTTTGAAATTATTTTGTAAAAATAGAAATGTTCAAAATTGTCCAAAAAATAATCTAAATTTGTTTATAATAAAGAAAAATTTTCGAAATTTTTTATAAAAAAGTGAAATGTTCGAAAAAGTGAAATGTTCGAAAATTTTCTTTAAAAAAAAACATTAAAAACACTTTTCTATAAAAAAGAAACAATTTCAAAACTTTTCTATAAAAAGAAACATTTCTATAAAAAAAGAAACATTTCTATTAAAAAGAAACATTTTCAAAACTTTTAAAAATTAAACAAAGCTCTATAAAAATTAAACATTTTTGATACTTTTCTATAAAATTTTCGAAAAAATATTTCGAAAAAATATTTTCTATAAAAAGGGAAATTTTCAAAACGTTTCTATAAAAAAAGACATTTTTGAAAATGTTTTATAAAAAAATGTAAGATTTTCTACAAAAATTACAAAATTTTAAAAATTTTTACAAAAAAATATAAATTTTATTAAAATTTTTAAAACTTTTTATAAAAAGTTATATACATTATTTCTTTAATTTTATACTTTTTATAAAAAGTTTTAAATATGTTATAATTTTAATTTTAATCAATTTTATATTTTTGTAAAAATTTTCAAAATTTTGTAATTTTTGTAGAAAAGAAATTTTGAAAAGTTTTTATAAAAAATAATCAATTTTGAAAATTTTCTATAAAAATTACAAAATATTTAAAATATTCTATAAAAAATATAACGTCTTTAAAAATTTTCTATTTTGTATAAACTTTAAAAAAAATTTTAAAAATAGTATAAAATTTTACAAAAACTTACAAAGGTATAAACTTTTAAATTTCATAAAAAGTATAAAATTTAAAAAAAAAAAAACTTTTTATAAAAAGTATAAAATTTTAAAAGAAATTATATAACAAGTTTTAATCTTCTATAAAAAGTTCAAATTTTAAAAAATTTTCTATAAAAAGTCTAAATTTTTTTTAAAAATTTTCTGTAAAAAGTATAACTTTCTATAAAAAGTATAAAATTTTTTGAAAATTTTTATAATAAAAGTGGAAATTTTTTATAAAAAGTATAAAATTTTTAAAAAATTTCCTATAAAAAGTGTAAAAAAAAGGAAAATTTCGAAATTTTTTGTTATTAAGAATTAAAAATTTCGAAAATTTTCTATAAAGACAATAAAAGTTCGAAAATAAAAAACGTCCTGTTAAGAATGAAAATGTTCTGTTATAAATATGAAAAATAATCGAAAATTTATAAAAAGAAGATAAAAGTTCGAAAATATTTGTACAAAGAAGAAAAATGATTTTTAAAAAATAGAGAATTTTCGAAAATTTTCAAAAAAAGAATAGAAATTTTCTCTAAAGAATAGAAATTTTTTAAAAAATTTTCAATAAATTATTGAAATTTTCGAAAATTTTCTATTGAAAATGGAATTAGTTTGAACATTTTTTAAAAAATTGTGCAAACAGTTTTTATTAAGAATAGAGAATTTTCGAAAAATTTCGATGAAGTTTCTATATTTTTTCGAAAATTCTTTGAAAATTTGAAAATTTTCTATTAATAAAAAAATTTTTTGAGAAATTATTGAAAATTATTCTGTTTATAGAAAATTTACTTTTAAGAAATGGGAAAAAATATTAAGGCATCTCTTTAGTCGTCCTTAACCGTTTTTCTTTAATTTACTTATATTTCTCTTCATAATGTCGTTACATTTTTGAAAAAAAACTTTTCATAATATTTTTTATTATTATTTTGTTATTGCTGATAAACTTTTAACACAACCCCCCGCCTCTTGTGAGATTCGTACGTAATACACATATTGACAAATGTTTATATTCAGCTAACAAATTTTAAGTGTTGTTGAAGACTTTCAACATTTTTTTTTTTTGCTCATTCAAATGAAAAACAACAAAACAAAACATTTATGTATTTGAAAAGTTGTTGCTCCTGTTGTTGTTGTTGTCCCTCTTTTATTTCTTTTACAACTTTATGAAATTTCTCTTAAAGAGTGAGAGATATAAAATTAAACTTACAAGCTATTGTAACAGGATTTCAGTAAATACTGTAAGGAGTTGAATACAACTTACACACATATCAGAGTAAAAAAGTGAACAAAAGGGGTTTATTTTGTTGTTGTTGTAGCTGTTCTTTCTTAATCTTTTACATTTTTGGGGGGAAAAAGGGTTGTTGTTCGTTATAAAAATGATACGTTTAAATGTTGAAAACAACAAAAAAAGTTTCACTTTCAATGTCTAGGTTGTTAGCAGAAAAGGACTATGACTTTTAAAAAAAAGTGGTGAAAGGAAGAATAAGTTATTTTCTTTTTGGAATAAATATCTTCTACTCTTATGTGTATGTATGCATAATAGTAAAGTTAAAACTTTAGTCTAGATATTGACCAGACACAAAACAAAAAAATATATTTATATGTAAATCCCTTAAAATTACATTTGATTTGTAATAGTTGCTGTTTCGGGCAACGGAAATGTTTTAACTGTTGTTGTACATTTTAGATTTTAAAATTTAAGCAATTTCCCTACCGGAAAATTGATAATCAAATTAGTATTTCAAAGATTTATTTGTGTTGTTTTGCAGTTGACTATATGTATGTATTTTAAACAAATGACAATAAACATGAAAATACAATTAAGTTGTAAATTGTATGTCATCCAGCTTACAAAACAATGATTTATTTAATAGAATCCTTATAGAAAAGGTGCAATTATTTTTGAATTTCTGTTAAATAAAATGTTTTATATCCTTTTTGTTTGTTTTATTTTTGTAAGGGAAGATTAATTTATTATGTGTTTTTCTAATGTGTTAAATAGTATTTGCTAAAAAATTTATTTACATTAGACTAAAATTACACCCTTTTCAAATATGCTGACATGTTAGACTAGGATTAAGGAAAATAAAATTTTTGCTAGGATTATTTATAAAAAATGTTTCTTTTTAAATTTGAGAAAGAAAGAACTTAATTATTTACTTTTAAAAAAACTCGTGTTGGTAAAAAATTGATTTTAAATATTTTAAATTTATTTAAAACTGAAATTTAAAAAAAAAACAATTTTCAAAGATACTTTAATTAGAATAAGAAATTTTTCGATAATTTTTTTTTTAAAGAAAATTTTTTAAAATATTAAAAATTTTGTATAAAAAGTGAAAATTCTTTATAAAAAAGAGAAAAATTTTGAAAATTTTCTATAAAAGGATGCATTTTGGACAATTTTTTATAAAAAGTAAAATTTTGGAAAAATTTTGAAAAATGTTTTATGTTAATTATTTAATTTTGAAATGAAAAAGCGAAATTTCTAATATTTTCTTTTAAGAAGAGATCTCTTTTAACTCTATTATAAAAATATTTTTTGAAATTTTTATAAATCAATGATCGAATGTTTTCGATGAGAAAGAAACACTTTCAAAACTCTTCTATTAAAAAAAGATACATTTTTGACACTTTTCTATAAAAAAGATATTATTAAAACTTTTCTGTAATAAAAGAGACTTTTACGAACATTTTTAATAATAAAGTGAAATTTTTGATACTTTTACATAAAAATGGACAAAAGTTTTTTTTTTATAAATAAAATACATTTTCGAAACTTTTCTATATAAAAATTAGAAATTTTTTAATCTTTTCTAAAAAAAAAACTTTTTTTAAAGTTTCTCTAAAAAAAATTTTCTATAAAATTTCTAAAATTTTCTATAAAATTTCTAAAATTTTCTATAAAATTTCTAAAATTTTCTATAAAAAAAGACGATTAGAGTCGCTTCTATAAGAAGATCATTTTCAAAAATTTTATATAAAAAAAAGACACTTTCGAAACTTTTCTATAAAAAAGGGACATTTTCGAACCTTCGGTATAAAAAACAAGACATTTTCAAAACTTTTCTATAAAAAACGAGACAATTTTGAATGTTTTCTATAAAAATGAGACTTTTCTATAAAAAAGAGATATTTTTGAAACTTTTCAATAAAAAGGGGAATTTTAAAAAATTTTTCAACAAAAAATTTTCAAAGCTAAAGGAGATTTTCAAAACTTTTACTTTTATTTTATAAAGAGAGACATATTCGAAAAGTTTTTATAAAAAAAGAGTCATTTTCGAACTTTCCCATAAATTTCATTTCGACACTAAGGGACGTTTTCTATTAAAGTACAAAATTTAGAAATTTTTTATAAAAGGTATAAAATTTTCTAAAAAAGTATAAAATTTCTATAAAAAACATAAAATTTTAAAAACTTTCTATAAAAACAATAAAATTTTTAAAATTTGAAATTTATCTATAAAAACTTTTAAACTTTCTATAAAAAGTATAAGCTTTTTAAAATTTTGCTCTAAAAAGTATAAAATATTCTATTAAAAGTATAATATTTTGAAATTTTTCTATAAAATATAAAAACATTGGAAAATTTTTTATAAATATTATAAAGTTTTGAAATTTATTTTTATAACTGAATACAATTTTATAATAAAAAGTATAAAATTTTGAAAAATTTTCTATAAACTATATAGATTTTTGAAAAAAAATTCTATAAAAAGTATAACATATACAAAATTTTTTTATAAAAAGCATACAATTTTGAAAATTTATCTATAAAAAGTATAAAATTTTTAATTTTTATTTGGAAAAAGTATAAAGTTTTTTAAAATTTTCTCTAAAAACTACAACATTTTTAACATTTTTTTATATAAAATGTATAGATTTTTAAAAAATTTTCTATAAAAAGTATAATATAAAAAAATGTTTCTTTAAAAAGATTTCTTTTGAAAATTTATCTATAAAGAGTATAAAAATTTAAAAAAATTTGAAAAAAGTATAAAATTTAAAAAAAAAATTCTCTAAAAACTACAAAATTTTAAATAGTTTTTATAAAAAGTATGAAAATTTGAAAATTTTCTTTAAAAAGTATAAAATTTTTGAAAATTTTCTTTAAAAATTATAAAATTTTTAAATTTTCTATAAAAAGTATAAAATCTATTAAATTAAATTTTTTATAATTTTAAAAATTACATTTTAAATTTATAATAATATTCTCTAATTTCTTATGGTGGTTAACCAAATATTATTGCCACAATAATTGCCAATTTCTTTAACAAAACCACAAATATTTCTTAGTCAAACAAGTTGTACTTGAAGATCTTTATCCCATATAAGACTGGAACAAATGCTATTGAAAAATGTTACCATTTTAATAAGACTCTTGAAATAAATAAAATAAAAACATCCCCATTCTTTTCAAAATTTCATAAAGCTCGTAAAATAAAATACAAATTTAAGTTAGTGCTTCAAATCGTATTAGATAATATCTCTAATTTTTACACATACTCATACTATAAAGCCTATTATACAATATATGTATAAAAGTACTTAAATTTAATATAAATAATACCCTAGACATTATAGAATATGATAAACATGGTAAAAAAGAAATTTATAAAGAAGTCCTCTGTCATAAAAACGAGGTAAGGCTGAAAAGTTTTGAGTTTTTTTTATAGAAACTTCAAAGATTTGGGGGAAATTAAAGTGTTTTCCTTAACATGAATTCTCAATCCAACTAAAAAAAGAAAACTTTTCAGATTAATCTCGCACATAAGCATGAGCTTTTATTTTGCCTAGTTAGTTTTTATGACCAACATTGACAACAACAACAACAACAATTGTTGGTAATTGTTATGAGTGTTGCATGCATTAAACATGACAATATATGTTCAACATATCAACAACAACAAAAAATTGTACTCCTTATACAAATACAACAAAAAACATACAATAAAATACTAGCTTTTTGGACAAAGCAACATTCCGAACACTACACAAGTACTTTTGTATGTGTACAAGTGTGTTTGTGTAAATAAAAAGTGATGTAAAAGTACTTTTTGTATCACTTCAAAAAAAACCCCAACATAATACTTTGAAATACTTAAATGGTTTCGTTATTTTGGCTTTATCTTAATTGTTTTTTTTAGGATAATGATGGGGGACAGAACACAGAATAAAGGAATCCTTTTTATATCATTTCTACTTTATAAGTATTAAATAAATGTTGTATGTATGACTTTAATAATACAAATTTGCTTTACTTACTTATTTAATTAACATAATTTTTACATTTTTAAGGTAAATTAAATTTAATTTCCTGTACTTGGGCAGGAGTTATTAAGTTTTTTTTTAATCTGTTGCAAATTATCATAATTTTCAGCTAAAAACAAAGAATACTTTTTAAAGGATATGAACCTGTGTTACTCTTAAAAAAAATTTTCTTTAAACAAACATTGATGTTTACGATAGAACTAGAAATAAACTGATATAGAACTTAACTGATCTAGAACTGAACTAGAACTGAACTAGAACTAAACTAGAACTGAACTAGAACTGAACTAGAACTGAACTAGAACTGAACTAGAACTGAACTAGAACTGAACTAGAACTGAACTAGAACTTAACTAGAACTGAACTAGAGCTGAACTAGAACTGAACTAGAACTGAACTATAATTGAATTAGAACTGAACTAAAACTGAACTAGAACTGAGCTATAAACTACAAGATTCTTCATTCAAAAGATTTTGAAAACTATTTCAATTTAAATTACGTAATTTTCATTTTCCCATAAAAACCTGCATAAATACCCACGATTTATATTCTAGCAGAGTTCTTGCCAACCCACAAAAAAAACTCATTCTCAGACATTAATAATTTGTATTTTCCTGCCTTCAATACCCCCACCGGAAATAAATAAATCAATACTCAACTACAAGTTTTCTTCTTATTGAGAAAATTCTACTCACAATGTTTTATAGTAAATTCACAAAGAAAATTGTTCAATGATTTGCCAGTTCCCCTTGGTGAAAATAAAGACTATAGCAAAAAGAGGTAAAAAATGCCAAAAGAATTTCATTGATTTCACAAAGAACCAACTTAAATTGTTTTTCTCACTCTCTTTATTGAATTTCCCAACTCTATAATGGGAAGCGAATAATAATAGAGCGTCAAGAAAATGTAAAATAAACCCCAATAGAGTTGGGAAGAAAAATCATTGCTATAGATGGTTGTCTTAATAAAAATCTCAAGTAAGAAATTCTTAACATAGTTTATACCTTCATTGGTTTGCCTGATATCGATTGGTGTTGGCTCCCAAGTACATGGAGTTGTAGACTGCATCATAAAAATGTCAACAAACACCAAAAGATATTTACTCTATACCTGTAACAGGCAGTCAGTCAGTTATTCAACCAACCAAGCTCATAGCATTACCTAAAGGCAAAATAACAACAAACAAATCCAGCAGCTACCAGTCTAAACAGTTCGCCAGTAAGCAGTGAAACCGTCAACCATGTCGTCAAAATATAAATAAAAAAGGCTAAAATATCATTACCAATACTCCTGTTATAGAAAAGTTCTTAAATACACTTTCTTGGTAAGAGTGTTGGTTGTTGCTCAGATTCTTTTCGCATCTATTGTTGGCTGCTATGATGATGGTGATAATGATGTTTTTGTACCATTTCGATTGCATGTTTTAATGGTGCGAATGTGTTAAATGCTTAAATAAACAATTTACTTACTTTTTCATCGTCTGGCATTAACTTGTTATTAACTCTACTTATGAGTATTGGAGGACCAAACTGAATTCTTGTTAACGACGTCTTGAGCTGTACGATACATACTTAGTTAGACATTCACAGTCATAAACATGTTTTTAATGTGTTAGTTTAAGTCTAAATATAAAGGTGCCTTAGTAATAAGGAAAGGGTAGTAGATTTGAAAACTTACATTGTAGGTCGGCCATTCGATACTATATTAGATCATCTGGTTTATCTTAAAAGCCTGGATTAGAACTGAACTATAACTGCACTAGAAATGAACTCGAACTGAACTAGAACTGAACTAGAACTGAACTAGAACTGAACTAGAACTGAACTAGAACTGAACTAGAACTGAACTAGAACTGAACTAGAACT
>NC_060953.1:16362301-16363680 GCF_022045245.1 Lucilia cuprina | reverse complement strand
AGTTCTAGTTCAGTTCTAGTTCAGTTCTAGTTCAGTTCTAGTTCAGTTCTAGTTCAGTTCTAGTTCAGTTCTAGTTCAGTTCTAGTTCAGTTCTAGTTCATTTCTAATCCATTTCTGGTTTAGATCTAGTTCAGTTCTAGTTCAGCTCTAGTTAAGTTCTAGTTTTGCTCTAGTTCATCCAAAATCCAAACATTATGAAAACTTACCATTAAATTTTTGTGCTTTACCACTCAGCATAGTTGACATTTTCAAAATTTGCTCTTTGGAATGTTTCTCCAATTGCAGACGTGACTGCATGGCCATTTTTGTTTCCATGCTATGTGTACAGCAAGTACCCACCGAAGGTGATTCACAATAACGCAAACCCATTTCTGTAAAAAATAAAGAAACAAAAATAAGAAAATAAATAATAAATCAAATACAAAGGAAAAGATAACAACAACAATGTTGTAACAAAAATTTTGTATTTCTCTTAATATTAACAAGAATTTGAGGATTAATAAAGATGTCATAATCTTAAAATTACACAAATAGTTAAATTCATTTGAAGAAAAAACACACAAACAAAAGAATCTAACAAACAAATACTAAAGCAATTATTTGGTACAAGAGTTTTCAGCAAACACCTTCCTGCTTTCTATTATCTAACTTTTAGGAATTTTCAATTTAAGAAATGAACTAAATAAATATTGAAAAGTAATGTGAGGTAATGAATTTTCCTAGAAATGGCAACAATCCGAAACCAGAAGCACTTAATAAGAATCTAAAAGATTTCTGAGGAAAAATAAATATACAAAATGTTTGGAAATGGAGAGAAAAAATAAGAAAACGAATTATGTTAACAAAATTTTGTATGCATTTTTAAAAGTAGAAAATATGGAAGATATATGGAAGAAAATGCATTGAAATATGGTGATTATTATGAGTTGTAAGTGGCGTATTGATGTTTTCTTTGGCGCGAGTCTATGGAGTGTAAGTTGAATTAAAAAGGTGTTAAATGCCCTACATTAGGTTATTTACATTTCCATTAAACCTTACACCAGTAACGATGTTTGAGGGACACTAGTAAAAATGCTTAGATATTTAGTTGCATATTGATCTTGAAGACTAAATTTTCGTCTATAATAGATATAGACATTACTCAACAGTTCTAGGTCAGTTCAAGTTCAGTTCTATTTCAGTCCTTGTTTAGTCCTAGTTCAGTTCTACTTTAGTTCCTGTTAAGTTCTAGTTTAGTTCTAATTCAGTTCTAGTTTAGTTTTAGTTCAGTACTAATTCAGTTCTGGTTCAGTTCTAGTTCAGTTCTAGTTCAGTTCTAGTTCAGTTCTAGTTCAGTTCTAGTTCAGTTCTAGTTCAGTTCTAGTTCAGTTCTAGTTCAG
>NC_060953.1:16262260-16362201 GCF_022045245.1 Lucilia cuprina | reverse complement strand
AGAACTGAACTAGAACTGAACTAGAACTGAACTAGAACTGAACTAAAACTGAACTAGAACTGAACTAGAACTGAACTAGAACTGAACTAGAACTGAACTAGAATTGAAATAGAACTGAGCTAGAACTGAACTAGAACAGAACTAGAACTAAAACTGAACTAGAACAGAACTAGAACTGATCTAGAATTGGTCAAGAACTGAACTAGAACTAAACTAGAACTGAACTAGAACTGAACTAGAACTGAACTAGAACTGAACTAGAACTGAACTAGAACTGAACTAGAACTGAACTAGAACTGAACTAGAACTGAACTAGAACTGAACTAGAACTGAACTAGAACTGAACTAGAACTGAACTAGAACTGAACTAGAACTGAACTAGAACTGATCTAGAACTGAACTAAAACTGAATTAGAAGTAAATTAGTACTGAATTAGAATAAATTTCCTAATAAACTCACAAATCAAACTCATAAATTTTCAAAAATTAAACACCCAAAAAAATTTTTTTTTTTTAAATTCACAATTTTAAAACGAAAACAAAAAATCTGTTTTCAACTCATCATAAATCACTTCCTAAACACTTGTACGTATATAATTAGAATTCATTTGACTTCTAACATTATAATTTACCATTAGAAACCCACAAAATTTTAAAAGAACAAACCCAAAATATGGGAATAAAAACAAACAAACTGAGCAAAACTGAAATTAAAGCCGAAACTATATTTAACACCCACTTGAGATTTTGTTTTGTTCATTTATTATTCAAGTAGCAGACAAAAGTATCCAACAGCTACAAAAAGACAAACCTCTATAAGTTTTGTGTTAAAGTTCGTTTAGAGGCGTTTAATATTACATGTCATTTGGCACCAATTTTTGACATTAAAAATTGTACAATGTACGAAATCCCAAAAACAAAAAAAAAAATTGTGACACCACAAGTAGCTGGAGTTAAAATATTTATTAAACATTTTACAAGAGCTACTGAGACAAGATCAGTTGGTGTATGATTGAGTAATGAGAACGTCTGGGAGTTTAAATCAGTTAGGGGGATTTACGCTTATATTATATAGTATGAGTGCAAACTGCGATTTGCGCCACGAATGTAAGAAATTACTTCGTGATAATCAGTAAAGAACTGTCACTTTTCGCAAGCTCTCAAGTACTGCATTATCTACTTCGAAAACAAACCAAATAATGTTTCGGAATACGGACGTTAACGGTTCATTTTCGACTTATTTACACTAATATTAAGCGATCAAGTGGTATAGTACAAGTGTTGCCCATCACTGCATTAAACTGTACAAAACCGTGAGACAACATTATGAGACCAAGATTAGTGTGAAGCTGAAGATGTTGCTCTTGAGGCTGTATAGACAGCAGACATTATATGTCATAGTAGGAGGAGGATGATAATGATGATGACGATTTGAAGTGATGGCGCATGCGGGCTTCTGTTTAATGTTAAACTCGTATTTTTATATTATTTTATTTTGGAATTTATGTTTTATATTCTGGCTGAGTTTTACAATGTATTTCTAAAGAAAAAGTATATAAACAAAATGTCTCTTTATGTTTTGCTGGGTTAGTTAGTTGTCTCAAGTGGTCATCATATACATATAGTGGCGGAAATTATAGATTTATTTATTTATTTTTTTTTTTTTTTTTGGTGGTTGTTATAAACTAGTTAAACAGGAAAGGCGGGTATAGTTGTTTTATTGTAATGTTTGTAACAAATTGTAATATTAATTGGTGATGTATATGATTCATGCTGTGATTAAAATCACTGAAAATGTAATTCATAGACTAAAGCAGAAATTCTTTATAAATTTCTCTAGTGGACTAGACGACTTATATGTTGGACACATTTTAATTGATGTGTATTAAGTGTATTCATGCGTTAGTGAGAGTTATTGTTTCCCTTAATGTCATTGAGACGAATCGGCGAAATTGTAGTGAAATAGAGGTTAAGAATGGCTTTATTGATTAGTAAGCATTTTAGCAAATTCCAACTACTTCTTCTTAAAACTGTGTTGAATCAATGTATTTCTGTATTTCGGAACTGAATCATAACAAATTGAGGTTAACCATGGATGTTTACTGTCAAACTTATCATAACACTAGTTTCCAGACGGAATTCTGTTCAAAAAAAAATGTTGTATGTCATCCTTTAAAGCAATCTAACTTGGTCCCAGTCATCATATTTGGCGTTATTTTATTATTCTCCATCATAACTGGGATTTCAGCTATCGGGTCCTTCAATTCCAAAAAAATTCCCTTTTTGAGACATTTTAATGGAGTCGAAACAACTTTATTTATAAGATGTTGTATGTCTTCCTTTAGAAAAGTCTAACTTGATCGCAGTCATCATATTAACTTTATTTATAAAATGTTATATGTCATCCTTTAGAGAAAACTAACTTGGTCCTAAGGTTTCGACTTTTTCATATTCGGCCTATATAATCTATAGCTACAATCACACATTTCTCGAAGTCGGATCAATCATTTAGCACATTTCCACTACCATTCTCTTTAAATTCAATTCAATGACATGTACAGGAACTCTAACAACTCAAATCGAATTAAATCTCCTTATCTGAAGAAACTAATTTCTGTAGTCCATTCGTTATCTGGGGTACGGCTAATCGTTTAACCCTAACTTATATTTAGACGAATTAGAGACTCTAATTTAGAGATCTTCTGAAGACGCACATTAATGCAATAGCTTTATGGGTGTATTCAGATGACAAAAGACTTATTGGACATTTCTGAAAAAGAATACAATTATAAAAATCTTTAAACACAAACTTTTAAAATATGTAAATTTTTGCCAACTTCCATTTGAAACTATTTTATATTCCGTTAAATTATTTGTTTATGTTAATTTCTTTAAAAAAATAAAAAATAAAACTAATTTGTTCCAACTAATTTCATTTAATTTTTTGTTTCTCTTCTTTCTCTATTTATAGAACATTTTCGCAAACTACTGCAAGAATCCAAAGCGGAATTCCACAATATGTTTACACGCACCTATGGTGTGATCTATCAACAGAATTCCTATGTATTTTCTGATCTCTTTAATGAATTGGAAAACTATTATACACGTGGACGCGTCGATTTGCTAGATGTTATGGATACATTTTTCAATACTTTGTATCAGAAAATGTTTCAAGTGTTAAATGCTCAATATACATTTGATGAAAAGTAAGTATAAGCTGAAAATCTTATTATTTTTTTAAAAGTGTTTCGAAAAGAAAAAGAAAAAACAACAACATTGGTCATTGTTGTTAGCCTTTACATTATGTTAGCCATGTATGAAATTTAATACCAAAACCAACAAGCCAAAACGCACTTTTTAAGTCATTTTATTTTTGTTAAATTTCTTGTTTGAAATTCTTTGACTTAAAAAAAATTTTGTTGCTGCAACCAAAGTACATTTCATTCATAAAAAAAAATCAGCAAACTTTAAGACAACCGGTACTTTTGTGGTCAAAACATTTACCACTATCAAGTGCTTGTTGGGCCAACTTTGTTTTTATCGATGGTCAAGTACTTCTTGTATTTGTAAGCAGTGATTATATTTCCACAAATAAATACAAGATTTTTTTTTAATTTTAAAGTTGTTTATGTTGTTTTTCTATAGAAAAATAATACTTAAAACAACCGTAAAAGTTCATGTTACCAATGCGTTAACATTTTTAAAAACACAATTATCGCCAACAATAACAAGAATATGATGACATTTTAACAATAATCAAGCGCCAAACAATTGTAAATTTGTAAAAAGTGTTAACCCTTAACCGTGAGGGTGTGTGCGAATGTGTAACGCCACGCGAATAAAGTGTTTCATTGGGTGCACAGTTTCGGAAATTAATCGGTTAATACTGGTGGAACTTTCTATATAGTTTTTGCTTTGCTACTTGTTGGATCGTTAAGGGTGTACCTGATCCAATAAATAATCGGTCAAAATTACTTTGCAATCGTTAAAATTGTACAGCAGAGCCTGATGCTGTACAAGACTCAACTGAATCAAGACCCAAAATTAATAATCATACCCAATATCATTTATCCAATTACTGGGTTCGGGAACATTAAGAAGAGGACTTGCAAATTGTGCAAAAGAGTCTAATGTTGTATAAGATCCAACTTAATAAATAGCCAAAATTTATAATCACACCCAATATCATTTATCCAATTACTGGGTTCGAGAACATTAAGAAGAGGACTTGTAAATTGTGCAGCAGAGTCTGATGCTGTACAACTGAATCCAATTGAATCAAGACCCAAAATTAATGATCACACCCAATACCATTTATCCAATTACTGGGCTTAAGGAACATTAAAAGGAAGACTTGCATTTTTGGCAAAAGAAAAACTATCTTCTGATATAATCGATAAAAATTTTTACTTAATCAAGGGATTAACCCTTTGAAGACGTCAAGGTTTGTTGTCCAAATTAAAAAAAAAAAACGGTTCGATAAACAATTGAACAATTAGAACGATGAACTAACGTCTATCCAATACTTGATGCCCAACTTCAAGACAATCGATTCAATAAACCATCTGTCCCAGGTTTGATGTACCTGATGAAAAAATAAAGCTAAACCTGAGGCACTTCACTCTTCATTATGTAGAGGAACTTTGAAGTTCACCAACTTCACATTGGTGCAATTTCAATCATGACCTTATACTACATCAGCACTATTCCAAATATGCACAGACAAGGCCATTTGTGGACCTTTTACTGGGCTTCAGAAAACAAATTATTCCAATTTTTGAAAATCGTCATCTGCCTTTCCATGGTTTCGTTTTAAGTTCCACAAAAATTGGATCGGTAAACATTAAGTCAAGCAAGCGATAACATTCCCCGACATCTAAGAATGTGTCCAGAAAAACAAGAATACGTCGATTACTTTACATGCGCAAGAAAAGTAGGCAAATGCTATAACGAGTATTTGGGTCTACACCGACATTTGCTGGACCTTTTTTTGGACTTCAGAAAACAGAGACTTCCAGTTTTCAAAAATCATCATCTGCCTCTACAATGTTTGGTAATTGTATCGCTAAACGGTTGGTCAAGCAAGCGATAACATTCCCCGACATCGAAGTATGTATCTAGAAAAACAAGAATACGTCGATTAATTTACATGTACAGAAAAATTAGGCAAATGCTGTAACGAGTATTCGGGTCTACCCCTACAAGACATATTTGATCCAGCAGTTAAAAATTAGTCAGCATAGCTTACTTATGTACACAGTTTTTTCCCAATAAGACATGACCATTTTGGGATTTTCTACCGTCTCAGGTCTCAACAATAAGACATAAATGTCAGCCCCAAGCTCAAGATAAGTACCGCGAAAGTATTGAGAATTAGACGTGTGGGATCCATTGGACATTTTAAGGTTTTCAAAAGTCGCAGGTCTTAACAGTAACAATGAGACAATTTGTCTAAATTAGAGAGTTTAAAACTTATTAAGAATTACAGTTTTAGGATCCGTAACAAATTACTTTCTTTCAAATCTAATCCAGATCGATTTCTAGATATTCACGTAAACTCCTTAGATATAGAAATTTGACTTAGTTAGTCAATTTTTTTATCTAGACTTCCTTAAAAAAATCTAATTTAAGGCTTAAATTTTAATTATTTATTTCTAGTTAAAATTTTTCTAATTTCTAATTGTCTTTTCAATTTGTAATTTATCCCCTATGTATCTTTTAGATACAGATACATACATATAGTATCTTTGTAACATTTGTTTTAAGCAGTATTTAATTTAACGAGTTAATGATGCAGACCTACAAGTGCTGCTGATTCTGTTTCTATTCTAATTTTTTTATAAACATTTTATATTTATTTCGTTTTTTTCGCCTTTAGTTCTTTATTTTCAATTCAATTGTGTACGACGATAGTTTCTGCTCCAAAGAATTTAAGTTTAGGTTTATAACACATTAAAGAATACACTAAAAGAAATACAAAAGCAACAATTTGATTAGGCCCGACCCTAAGAAGTAGAGATTGATTCAAAGAAGTTTTATGATCTCATACAGTCCAGACAGATGCCATTTAAAAAGAAATCAAAAAGAATAAAGAAATTTTTGAAACTTTAGTCGAGTCCCAGTTGAAAAACTAAGCCGCTACTAATGATTTAATAAAAACATTTTATTGGGTCCAACTTTTTAAAAGTAGTTGGAAGGGATCTTATCTACTTTAGTTTCTAAAACTGACTAAAATACTGTCAACTCAAGATAGAGTGAACTAATTACAATTTTGAAAGAAACCGTAGTCGGAAATAAAGTCTAGTCCTAGTGGAATTCCCAAAAATCATCAAATCAAAAATCATAAGGATTCATAAAAATAAAGTTTTAGTAAAAATATATTTATTCTTATTAGGTCCCACCTAATAGACATATAGTTTTTGTTGTTTTGTTTACAGTTGATATGTGTTTTGGCATTAAATTTCATTAAACTTTCTGCTGATAGAGGTTGTTAGTTGTTGGATCGGTTGGGTGACTGAGCGACAAATGACTTGGTTGGTTGCTTGCTTGCTTTTTCTTCATGCAAAATTTTGTCTTTATTCATTTTAGTTTAAAGAAATTAAACATTGACGTGAGAATTTGATACTTTCAACTTAGGAGAGGAATATAAAAGAATTAACAATCAATAAGCGACAAAACATGTTCTAATTCCGTATTTTTAATGTAATCATCACTAAATTCAAATGTGTTAATTTTTTTTAAAATTTTGATAAATTTGTCAATGTTTGTGCGAATGTAAGGGATTCTACTTCTGTATAGATAGATAGATAGATAGATAGATAGATAGATAGATAGATAGATAGATAGATAGATAGATAGATAGATAGATAGATAGATAGATAGATAGATAGATAGATAGATAGATAGATAGATAGATAGATAGATAGATAGATAGATAGATAGATAGATAGATAGATAGATAGATAGATAGATAGATAGATAGATAGATAGATAGATAGATAGATAGATAGATAGATAGATAGATAGATAGATAGATATATAGATATGTTATGTTCTGTATGTTATGTTATGTAGATCAATTATTAACTATTCGAATGATAAAAGAACTTTAGTTTGTTTAGTTTGAAAATAGTTGTGAATCTAGAAATGGTGTAATCTATAGTGAAGACAATGGTCTAGTCTATAGGTCAGACTATGGTCTAGTCCATAGGCCAGACTATGATCTAGTCTATAATGCAGATTATATTTTAGTCTATAGTCCATACTAAGATCTAGTCTATAGTCCAGACTATAGTCTAGTCTAGTCTATAATCCATCCTATAATCTAGTCTATTATCCAGTCTAAAATACCGAAAAGGGTCCAGTCTAAATTTCCTTAATTTGACAAATTTTATATCGGGACATGAAAACCTAATTCTTCCCAGAGTTCAAATTTAATAAACATCGGTTACACAATACTTTATACGACAAAATAGAAGAGAAGTATATTTTAATTTTTACGGATTTCCGCTGTCGCAGTTGTATACATATAATCGGATTATATATCGGCCCTAATAGGCTAATATCCAACAAGTCAAGTAATCCACGTTGAAGGCAATCTGAGATAGTTCAAAATACTAATAATTTCAGCAATTATCAGTTTTTGCAGCATTCTTTGAAAACAAAATGTTTAAGTCCCCCGATTCTTTTCTACAAAATAATAAGATTATACAGAAAGATCTTGACATCCGTTGCACATGTTATTAACAAAATTTTTTATAAATTTATCTTTTCAGATATCTACGCTGCGTTAGTGAACACATGAAAGAACTGAAACCTTTCGGCGATGTACCCGACAAATTATCCGTCCAAATTAAGAGATCTTTTGTGGCCACACGAACTTATGGACAAGCTTTAGGCACAGCAGCTGATGTATCCAAAAGATTAGTTAATGTAAGTATAATTTAGCCAAAATAACTGAAACAATAATTTCGAATATTAAAACGAAATGTCTTTTTTCTTTAGGTACGTCTTAATGCAGACTGCACTTCGGCTCTAACGAAAATGCAACACTGTGGCTCTTGCAAGGGTTACACCGAAAAGCCCTGTACAAATTATTGTATTAATGTCATTAAGGGTTGTTTGCATTTTTACAATGAACTGGATACCGAATGGGAAAATTATGCCATGGCTATGGAAAAATTAGCTGAACGTTTATTGGGTTCCTTTAATATTGTTATGGTAGTGGAACCTATAAATATTAAAATTTCAGAGGCTATTATGAATTTTCAAGTAAGTGATGAAATATCTGTAAATTATTATTAACACTTTAATGGCGGTTAAAAAAAAAAACAAAAACATTTTTTTACGAGCTTTTAACGCCTACTTTATAGCAATTATTAAATTTAATTTGGTGTTTAAGAAAAACAACAACAAAAGGCTTATAAAACCTTAATAGCTGGTTTTTTGATTGTAAAATTTATTTTATAAAAGAATATATTAAAAATTCTGTTGATAAAAGACTACTAACTGCCTGCCCACACGTTTCGGGTGTTTAAATAAAATTATTAGTTAAAGAGTTTTGATGTCTTTTCTTGATTGTTTGTGAAAGATTATTAACAAAAAATCTTTTATTAATTTGTTTTTGTATTTTAAAAATGTTGGTTAATTTATGTTAATTTTTATACCCTACACCACTATAGTGGGGAGGGTATTATACGTCTGTGCTGATGTTTGTAACATACAAAAAAATTGGTCCAATACCCAAAAATGAGATTTAGAATCATTTTTTGAGTCGATTAAGTCATGTCCGTCCGTCCGTCTGTCCGGCTGGCTTGCTGTCCATGTAAACCTAGTGCGCAAGGTATAGGCCGCAATTTTCAAGATAATTTGATGAAATTTGGACCAACCATGTTTTTTGGCACAGGGACGAAGCCTATTGAAAATGGTTGAAATCGGTCCATTATTTCACCTAGCCCCCATACAACCGTACCTCCCGATTTGAACTTTTTATGCCATAATTACGTCAAATATTCTATTATCTCTCTAAAAATTGGTACAAATAAGTTTTATATAAGTATAAATGACACTGCAGATTTTCGTAAGGATTGGCCCTTATTTGACCCTAGCCCCCATACAAACCCCCCTTCAAAAAATGTCCTAAACGTCTAAAATTGACTTGTAACCATATGTAACTCAACAAAACTAACTGTTATTTAAAAATATATCCTTTTCCCAAATTTACCAAGGATCGGCCCATATTTGACCTATATAAAGGCTCATTTAGGAATTTTGGGTTTTTATCAATAAATTGCTTAAATATTTTGGAATAATATTCAATATAAAAGTTTCTTTATAAAAAGTAAAAATTTTAAAAATATACTCATGGTGTAGGGTATTATATGGTCGGCTATGCCCAAATATACTTTCCTACTTGTTTTTTTATATAGCTTCCCGTTTAAGTTAAAACTCCAAATTCAAATTGCCAAAAAAAAAACAACAACTGATAAAGGTCGATTACACTGCCACCCTACAATTAAACTTTGACAGCTGACAGTTTTATATTTATATTGAAAAACAAAAGTTTTCATTTTTTTAGTGTAATAAATTTTGCAAATTTTTTTTCATTACTTTCTGCTAAATAATTAAAATTAACACGCAAATTTTATTAAACTTATTTTATAAACAAGCAAAGACTCAAAACGTCAATTCTTTTTTAAAATTTCTCATTAAGAATTTCAAGCAGGTTCTTTACTTTTACTGTGTGACTGATTTTTATCTAAACACTTTATTTTTTTTGTAAATTTTGTTTATTTAATTATACAAAAACCTCAATATAAACAAAATTTATTATTTGCAAAATTAATTATTATGGTTTCTTCTGTAGTGTGCCGAATTTTAAATATTTTTTTCTTCAAATTTAATTCTTATTCGTATAAAAACAAACAGCAAAATGTTGTTGTATTTTTTGTTTAAATCATATATTTAACAAAATTTTGTATACAAAAACACATTTGATTTTGAACACCATCATATGCATATTCATTGATTGAAAATCAATTTAGATCATTTCAGAAAATTTGTTTAATTAATTTAGAGAAGGATTTTTTTTTTAAAAAAGCTTTAGCTATTAAATTGTTTAAAGTATTTTTAGATTTTATTTAAATATTAGTAATGATTAGACTAATTTGGGCGAGTATTTGATGAAATTTTTAAATTTAATATAAACTAGTTTTCGGAAAAGTATCATGAAATGTTCATACTTATACAAAGTTTAAGCACAATTTCACTGTGGCATTTAAATCTTGAACATATGTTAGTTTTCAAAACTAAAATATTGTTTTTAGTAAATCAGCTGTTTGTGTAGTTTTTGGCAGAAAATTTCAACAAGCATCAGCTTTAAAATATATGCTTTGATTCTCATTTCTCTGCGTTTCTAATACTTGTCTATGACGTTTTGTAACAGGGGGGTTCGCCTGTACGAACGATGTGAAGTGTTTTATAAAGGGCCCTTCAGACGATCACACTTTGACCTGGTCCACACTAGGAAACTTTTGTAGAGAAACTTTTTCTTAATTCTCTTTTGAAGTTTCCTTAATGTCCACACATAGTAACTGTTGTTTCAGAAACTACGTGTTAATTGCATTGATTTGTTGTTGTACGAATGCGAAGAATAACAAGACAAAAGAAGTTTCCGAGTACGAGAAACTCCGCACCGCGAGAGATATGGATGATATTCTTTCTCTTTCTCACACAAAATCAAAAATTTCCCAAAAAAAAGTTTCCTAGTGTAATGTACGACAAGTCTAATGACAATAAAGAGAATAAAAGCCATATGATTTATATTTTTTGTGTTTACACGATTGGTATAAAACAATAACAAAGTAAGATGGAAACAGCTGTTTCACTTTTTTTTGCAAAATACATTCCCGATCTAATGCGACCTTCAAAAAATGATGAGAGCCAAACGACTGTCATATCTTCTATCCGTATTCTCTCTCAATGTATGATGGTTTCATTACATATTGCGTTTAGACGATCCAATCCGTACTCTTAACAGATTGATTCTAATGTTAATCCCCTTTGATGTTTTTGACTTCAGTATTGAACTTTACAGTGTTGCCATACAAAACAACAGAAAACGTCACTGTTTGTTATCAAAACAATGCATGTTTTATAAAGAAGAAGACAATTGTAAATATAATATGAAAATTAATAAAAACTGAAGTCCCTTTAATTTATACTAATCGATAAATCAATAATTTTAATGTTTATTTTAGTAAAAATTTTTAAAATATTTTTGCAACAGCTGTTTACACTTCTGCATTTTTTGCTCAAGTTTAAACCACCTTTATTGGACGCTTAAACTAGCAAACAAAATTAATTAATTGAGTACTCAAAAGCAACTTTCAAGGATTAATTTTAATTTAATTGCTAAACCATCACCTAAAGATAGACCCTTAAAAGTCTTGATGGCAATCATTACTTAATCAAATTTCATGATAACCTAGTAGCCCATTGACTTATCTTGGGAAGTTTTCATTAAGTTTAAAATCCTAAAACATTTTCAATTTATTTCGAATCTTAAGAAAATTTATTTAACTTTTTGTGATCTTCCCATTATTTACCTGTTTCTTAATAAATATTGAGGTAAAAATATTTTTTGTAATTTTCAAATACTTATTTATCTTGGCATTCATAGATAAAGTTTCTCCAAAAAAAAAACTATACAGAGAAAAAAATCTGCGGCGAACAGTATTTTCAGAAAATACTTGAAAAATCTTGTAAAATAAACAAACTCAATGTTGCAATATGTGTTCTATATTTCTATACAATATTTACCTAAACTCGAACATAACAGAAATTTTAATTTTTTTCAATTGTTTTGATAATCTGTTTTTAGTTATATTTATATAAATCCCGTGGAGTTATTTTTAAAATTTCTAATTTAACGATTGATTTATTGATTAGAACTCAGAAGCAAGTAACAAACAGTGTGTGCAGAAGTAGCAAAATTTGAATTAAAATGATAGATAAAATCAAAATTTCTTCAGCTAATATGCAAAAAGTACCAAGTCCCTAAAGATGTTTTTATACCCTACACCACTATAGTAGGGTGGGTATTATACGTTTGTGCTGATGTTTGTAACATACAAAAATATTGGTCCAATACCCACCTTTAAGAATACCAGTCGATTCAGAATCATTTTTTGAGTTGATTAAGACATGTCCGTCCGTCCGTATGTCCGGCTGACTGGCTGGATGGCTGGCTATCCATTTAAACCTTGTGCGCAAGGTACAGGCCGCAATTTTCAAGATAATTTGATGAAAATGGACCAAGCATGTTTTTTGGCACAGGGACGAAGCTTATTGAAAATGGCTGAAATCGGTCCATTATTTCACCTAGCCCCCATACGACCGTACCTCCCGATTTGAACTTTTTATGCCATAATATTCTATTATCTCTCTAAAAATTGGTACAAATAAGTTTTATATATGTATAAATGACACTGCAGATTTTCGTAAGGATCGGCCCTTATTTGACCCTAGCCCCCATAGAAACCCCCCTTCAAAAAATGTCTTAAACGTCTAAAATTGACTTGTAACCATTTGTGTCGCAATGAAACTCAACAAAATTAACTGTTGTTTAAAAATATATCCTTTTCCCAAATTTACCGAGGATCGGCCGATATTTGACCTATATAAAGCCTCATTTAGAAATTTTAGTTTTTTTTATCAATAAATTGCTTAAATATTTTGGAATTATGCTAATATTCAACGTAAAAGTTTCTTTATAAAAAATACAATTTTATTAAATATACTCATGGTGTAGGGTATTATATGGTCGGCCATGCCCGACTATACTTTTCTACTTGTTTTTTTAACGATATCTTTACCATTACACAAGATGTACTTTAAATTATTTTACACATTACCAAACCCACTGTGCCCACCTACAATTCACTATTTTTATCTAAAATCTAATTTACTAAATAGCAACACCACCAACAACAACAACTTTGACTTTTTTCAGTGTTTGCCTGTGTGTATATGTATATGTATTTTATTTATAAATTCTATAGATATAGCCGTAAGGGTTAAAATAACAACACCTTTATTTGTTTATTCATTCATCGAATTACTTCAGCAGACACCCATCATGGAGTGGTACTCGTAATAGTTTTACATTTTATGTATAGAGTTTTTAAAGTTCTTCTTTCTGTTTTGTTTGGTTATCATAGATAAATTTGTAATTTATCTAATTTCCTGTAATTGATACTAACGTTTGGTGTTATTGTTGTTGTTGTTGCTGTTTGCAGTATGTTTGTACTCAATATAGTATGAATGTCTAGCCAACTTTAGCATAGTATTGGTGATAGGAAAAAATTTATGGACTGATAGTTTACTGTTTGATTTTGGTCTTGCCAGATTGTTATTATACATAAATTTTTGATATTTCAAAGCGGAGCAAGAGATAATTGGGATTCTGGTTGATTGTGTGGAAGAAGTACATCGTAGTACATCAAAATTCTAAACAATCCTGTAAATCTCAATGATAGTTCTGTGTCAAATTCTACATTATGTATAGATACTCAAGTTTCCAAAGCTCTTCACTACTATGAATCTGTATTTTGTAGAGTGTGCGTAGCTTTTATTGATGGAACTACTCACTTGCAACACTGGAATCGGTACCGTTGTACATCAAAATTCTAAATGAAACAATCCTACCAATCACAATATTAGTTCTGTGCCAAATTCTACAATTTGTATAGATTCTCAAGGATCCGAAGCTCTTCAGTACTATGAATCTGGATTTTGTAGAGTGCGTAGCTTTTATGGAATCGGAATCGTAGTACATCAAAATTCTAAATGAAAGAATCCTGCAAATCTCAAAGATGGTTCTGTGTCAAACACTACAATCTGTATAGATACTCAAGGTTCCAAACTCTTTACTACTATAAATCCGGATTTTGTAGAGTGCGTAGCTTTTATTGATGGAACTACTCACTTACAACACTGGAATAGGAGTCGTTGTACATCAAAATTCTAAATGATACTATCCTGCTAAACTCAATGATGGTTCTGTGTTAAATACTACAATCTGTACAGATACTCAAGGTTCCAAAGCTTTTCACTTCTATGAATCTTGATTTTGTAGAGTGCGTAGCTTTTATTAATGGAACTATTCACTTACAACACTGGAATCGGAATCGTTGTACATCAAAATTCTAAATGAAACAATCCTGCCAATCACAATGTTAGTTCTGTGTTAAATACTACAATCTGTATAGATACTCAAGGTTCCAAACTCTTTACTTCTATAAATCCGGATTTTGTAGAGTGCGTAGCTTTTATTGATGGAACTACTCACTTACAACACTGGAATCGGAGTCGTTGTACATCAAAATTCTAAATGAAACGATCCTGCCAATCACAATGTTAGTTCTATGTCAAATACTATAATCTGTATAGATACTCAAGGTTCCAAAGCTCTTAACTACTATGAATCCGGATTTTTATTGATGAAACTGCCTTTTAAGAAACCGGAATACTAATACCCTGTCAATTTGCTGTTATAAAGGAGCAGAATTACAAAGAATATGGTTTCATTCTGTATCAATATACTGATGTTTTGAAAAAGAGTGTCTGAACTAAAGAATCTGGGTTCTCAAGAATTTAAAGTCTTTCTGTGATGTGAACTGAATGCTCTTGTTGTTTAATCTAAAATTGGTGATCAGATATGTTTCAACTGGAAGCTAACCTCAACTGATATAAATCTAGATTTTTGAGAATTAGAAGCTCTACTTATTGCAGCTAAAGACATAGTTTCCGTGAAACAGATAAAACAATAGTTCCCCTTTAATTCCATTAGCCAGATTTTTGCATTTAAGCTCTCTTTATTAGAACTACAACCCTACCTCAAAGAACAAAACATATACGAATGTGCAAAAAAGGCAATTTTTGCAAGAAATGCAAAAGTGTAAACAGCTGATGCAAGAAAATTAATAAAATTTTAATTAAAATAAACATTAAAATGTAAATTCTACTTCTTTTTCGCTTCTTTGGAAGTTCTTTTTTTTGCTGAATTGCATTGTTATATGGCCACACTGCGAAGTTTAATCTTGTACTCAAAAACATCAAAACTTTAGAATCAGTTTATTTTCGGATTAACTAATCTGATTATCAATTTGCGTTTGATTGTCAATTAAAGTTTCTAAAGAATTAGAAATGTAGATAATGCACTGCAATGTTTATTTACAAAACTTTTAATTTATCTGGAATTGTGTTTAAAATATCTATTCTTCTCCAGTCCATGCACTTTTTAAGCACCCCAAAACAATCATTTACTTTTTCGTTACTTCTAACTATAAATGAATCAATGAATGGAATATGCTCAGAGTTTAAACTATTGTCTTCTCTAGTTTTATTTTATATTTATTGATATTTATCAATAATATATTTTTATACAGTTTTTTGCGGTTGTCTATTACGTCTAATCAACTGATTAGATATCAAGTGTAATTTAAAACTTAGACGTAGCTGTTTTACAAAACATAAACAAAAAAGCATAGAGGTGTTAGATATATAGAAAAATAGGTGAAAATGTGGTTGAATTTTATACAGTTTTTAATGGAAAAACTAAAAACACCAACAAATCATTTCCTTTTGTTTTTCATTATTAGTTACAATCACTGATGAGAGAAGTGATTACAGTTTGTTAATAAATTAAGAGGGTAAAGGTAGACTGAAGTTTAATTAAAGTAGTGAGCAAAATTGTCTCTTATCGAATGGTTTTTCTAACATTTCTTTAAATATTTTCTTCATTTTAGGATTCCGGTCATGACATTACCAACCGTGTCTTCCAGGGCTGTGGTCGTCCCACTTTAGGTCGTGCAAAACGTAGTGTTAATCCCAAATTCGTTGCAACTCCCCAACACTCGGCAGAAACTAAGTCGTTGAAAAAACGTTCAGCTTCATCCGATTTCTTAGATATTGAACAGCTCGAAACTGATATTCTTGATATTGATGCTGCTTTAGATGATGCCATAGTATTGCGTGAACGTAGAGCTGCCGATCCCGGTAATCGTGATAGTAGTGAAGGTGGTAATAACAATGGCAGTAATGGCGGAACCGGTGGTGGTGGTGGTAACAATAATAACAGACGCAATAACAAACGTAAACAACAGAATCGTAAAAATGATGAGAATGAATATAATGGACGCGATCCGGCTTTAGATAAATTAGTCAAAGATATTAAACAACGTGTTAAAGACTATAAGAAATTCTGGTCAAATTTACCCCATCAAATATGCAATAATGATGATATTTCCAGTTCCAGCGATGCTGATGGTATGTGCTGGAATGGTCATACTATTGATAGGTAAGTTTGAACGATTTTTATTATAATAGTGAAATATTTAATATTTGTAATACGTTTTTAGATACATGCATTCGGTGACCACTGAACATGGTTCGAATCCCGAATTTCCTGGTAATCCCGCTACAACTAAACAAACTAGCCAGGTGGCTACACAAATTCATTATTTGAAAAATGCCATTAGCCATTTGCGTAATGCCTACAATGGCCAAGATGTGGACTGGAGTGAACAAGGTGGGTGTGATATTTTTTAACAAGAATTTGTGCTTCCATAAACAAAACAACTGGATATTTGTCTACAGTTCAGATTAGACTTTAGATTTAGCTATAGTCCAGACTAGATTATAGGCTTGACAAAAGTTTAAACTAGACTATAGATAAGACTATAGACCGAACTGTACACAAGACTCTAGCTCACACTATTGACTAGACTACACTTTAATCTAAACTAAGGACCAGACTCCGGCCACTAAGGTGGCATCCGGTAGGTTAGTGTTCTAGTCTGGTAGACTGGAGGTGATGGGTTCTATACCCATGTGAGGCACTGGATAAGGAACGCACAACAGGCCCGATAGATGCCTAGGTGTATTTGTATGGATTTGATGAATATACATACTCCTTTCAAACTAACTAACTAACTAAGGACCAGACTTCAGTCGAGACTATAGAATATACTACAGAAAAACCACCGACTAAACTTTAGATTAGACAATAGACTGCACTATATTCTAGACTATAGACTAGACTGTAGTCAATACTATAGATATGAATGTAGACAAGACTATAAACTGGAATATAGTCCAGACAATAGACTGGAATATAGTCCAGACTATAGACTAGAATATAGTTCAGACTATAGACTAGAATATAGTCCAGACTATAGACTAGAATATAGACGGGAATAGTGTCCAGACTATAGTCCTGACTATAGTCAAGTCTGAAGTCTATACTACAGATTCGAATGTAGACAGACTATGGACTGGAATATAGTCCAGACTATAGACTGGAATTTAGTCCAGACTAATATATTCCAGACTATAGACTAGAATATAGACGGGAATAATGTCCATACTATAGGCCCGTATATAGTCAAGTCTTTAGACTGGAATATGAAAGATTTTGTATAGCTTATACTCCAGACTAATAACTAGACTATAAACTATACTGTAGGCTAAACTATAGCCCAGAATATACACAAATCTTTAGTCTAGAATAGTCTAAATTCTAGACTCGAGACTATAATCCACACAAAGGACCTTTAGTTCAGACTACAGACTAGAATTTATAGATTATAGACTATAGATTAGATTATAGCCCAAACTATAGATTAAACTTTAAAAATGTTCTAAGATAATCCAAAAACATAAGACCTTAACGAGGATTTAAAAGTATAAAAGCAATACTAATTACATCTTCTTGTATTTCTCACATTACAGAAGAACCTTACTACGGCAGCGGTTCCGGTTCGGGTGGCGGTGTTGATGATGAAGATGACGATGAAGGTTCCGGTTTGGGTAGTCCCTTTACACCTAGTCACAAACCTGACCATACCGATCGTCCCTCCGTCAACGTTAACAATGTCGACGATGAAGACGAAGAAATTGTCGAGGAACGCACGAACATGGGCGGTAATGTTGGCTTGGGTGGCAGCGGCATACAGACACACACCTCACGACCCCATAGTCCACACGAAACAAATGTCTTGGAAGAAGATGATAGTGAACATCATGATCATAGTATTGATGATGATGATGAGGATGATGGAGATCTCAAGTCAAGTGGGTCAGCGGTGGGTGCAGAGAAAATGTCATTACGTCGTGCTTTATTTATGTATTTAATGCCATTGTATATGGCCTGGTTTGGTGGCATTATTGTCGATATGCTGTGATTTGTTATTTAGGTTTTTATTTTGTTTTTATATATTTTTTTTTTTATAAAGAAATTATTTTTTTTTTTTATTTAACTTTAAAAAGAAAAAAAACTAAAAAAAAAGTATGATAATGGTAGAATGTGAAGAAAAGAAAAGTTTTGGAATAATCTGCAGAATTTGTAAAACTTTAAAAAATTTTTAACTCGAAATTAGAAAAAAAGCAATTTAGTAGCATTCAGAAGTCTTTAAAGTCTTATTGTAAAAATCTCTATACAAGACTTTCTTCGTTAAAGTTTAGTTTTTATTTTTTAAAGTATTTCAAACTTACTTATTATTTTCCAAAAAAGATTGCAAATTTTTGCCTAAATAGATTTATCTATTTTATGACTAAGGTTTAAAATTGTTACTTTTAAAAACTTCTTATTTTACTGAACAAATTTATATGTTTTTTAAACAAAAACTAAACAATCTATATACGTAAACCCAATAATAATGTTTTAAAAAGTGAAAACTCTTTAAAAAACCTAAAATTTTTATACGGCCCCCTCATATAGTTTATAAGTCTTTAATTTTTTAATAACAAATTAAAAAAAAAAAATAATTAAGTTTAAACTTCGTATAATGTCTAAAAGTAATAATAATAATACGTACATATTTATATTTTGTTAGTTTATAACAAAAGAAAAACACTTTAATTGTAAATGAGAATGATAATTTAAAGAAAAAAAAAGAAAACTTTTAAATATTTAAAAGATTAACAGTTCAATTTTAAAATTTGAAAGTTTTCAAAAATTTTCATAAATTTCAAATTCAAACAAATCTCTTTTTAGATTGAAAACAAAACCTTTTGTAAACTTTTTAAATAATGAACTGTCAATCTTTTAATTGTGTGATCTTGAGTATGAATGATGTTTAGTAATTGTATGAATGTAATTTTTAATAGAATGTATGTATGTGATAATAAATAAAAATAAAAAAAACTTTTAAAAAATATTAACTTTAAATAAAATGAAAAAAATTTCCAATTGCAATTTAAAAGCAAAATAAACAAGAAATTCCCTAACAGCTGGTTCTACGTACCGAAATGAACCGAATCATTCGGCCAAAAGCTGTCAATCCCAGCAACAACAACAAGAAATATTTTGCAACAATATTTGTTATTTTATAAGTTTTTCTTAGTAAAATTTCAAAATATTTTTTCAGTTATTAATAATTGCCATATATTTAAAAAAAAAACAATTTTTGTATTTAAAAAAAAAGTTATTGGCAAAAATCTTTATATTTTAAACTTTTAAACCAGATGCGAATATATTCCAACCAAACGACTTTGAATTTGTAATTTTTAATTCATTCTAACTCAAAATAGTTTGAGTTTTGAATGGTATTATGGAAAAAATCGTTTCGTAACTAAAACAATTTGAATTTTCAATATTAATGAAAACATATCAACAAGTTAACGATTTTAAAAAAGTTTCCCAATGTATTCAACAATCGCAATATTATGACAAAATTTCGTTAAAGATAAAACATTTTTAAACTAAAAATCGAAAAATTTTGAAAATTTGTAAAATATTTTTGACAAAACTTTAAAAAAGTAATATCGGCCAATAATTTTTTCAATGACAATCATAATAAACTCAATTAAAAAATAAAAAATTTCTTATTTTCATTAAAAATTTAATTTAACAAAATTTCAAAGCTTTAGTTTAACAAAATTTCTAAAATAAATTTAAAAGAAAAATTTACAAAAAAAAAATAAACAAACAAAAAAATGTGCAATTTAATCTAAAAAGAAAAAAACCTTACACAAAACAAACAAAATTTTAAAAAATTATTTAAAATATTTCTATATAAAAAAAGTTTTCGAACAACAGCCTAAAAGTATACTTTAAAATTCAATTTAAAAACAAAAATAAATTTTGTAAATTATTTTTAACATAGTAATATGTTTTGTGAAAAAACATAACCTATAACAAACAGCCGTTAATTTAAAATAAAAAATTAAAAAAAAAATAAAGTCCATTAATCTTCCAATTTTTTTATTTAAAATAATTTTAATTTTTTTCAAAAAAAAAACAAAAGAAAAACTCTTTAACTACTTATTATTTAAAAATAAAACTTAATATTTGTTTTTTATGTTTTGACTGATTTTTAAATTTAATTATTGCTGTATGTGTTTGTAATTTATTTGTTTCTTCCACTTTTAATACTTTGTATTATTATTTTAATTTAAATTAATATCTACTTTTATTATATATTTAAGTACATACTATACTTTTATTAAAACTAAAATTAATTAAAAAAAACTAATCATTTATAATTTTATATACCATATATATATAAATAATGAAAAAAAACAAACAAGTAATTAATTAATAATAATGATGTTGTATGAAGTATGTGATTATAAACAAAAATTATTTAATAAAAACCGAATATTATTTAATGAATGTTTCGTATCGAGTTTTAATTAGTTAATTTTAAAAAGTCCAAGCTATAAAAAAAAACAAATCCCTAAGAGGAGACAAAACGCTTTTGGACATTTAGATCTGATTTGGAAGCACATTATTAAGCAAATAATTTCAAATAATTTTCTAATTTTAAAGAAAAAATATTATCTTTAAAATTCAATTGAGTGAAATTTCAATGTTTTTTCAGCTGCAATGTACAGTTATAGACATTTAACACAAATATTTGTTTCATTTTATTTTAGTTTAAATATTGATCTTTAATGGCAAGTCAATGTCAAAATCACAAATGAATCATCTTACTCCAACCACTTGCCAAATAATTTTTTGTATTATTTTGAAGTTTGGAATTCTGGAATAAAACAGAACTAAAACAGAAGTTGAACAGAACTAAACTAGAAATAGAACAGACCCAGAACCGAACTAGAACAGAACTAGAAAAGAACATAACTAGAGCATAACTAGAACAGAATTAGAACACAAGTAGAACACAACTACAATACAACTACAACACAACTAGAACAGAACTAGAACAGAACTAGAAGAAACCTTAAACAGATCTGAAAAGGAATTAGAATAGAACTTGAACAGAACTAGAAAAGAACTTGAAAAGAACTAGAACAGAACTAGATGAGTACTAGAACAGAACTAAACAGAACTAGAAAAGAACTAAAGCAGAACTAGAACAAAACAGATCTAGAACAGGACTAGAACAGAACTAAAACAGAACTACAACAGAACTAGAACACAACTAGAATACAACTACAACACAACTAGAACAGAACTAGAAAAGAACATAACTAGAGCATAACTAGAACATAACTAGAACAGAACTAGAACACAACTACAACACAACTACAACACAACTAGAACAGAACTAAAACAGAACTACAACAGAACTAGAAAAAACCTAAAACAGAACTAGAACGGAACTCAAACGGAATTAGAATAGAACTTGAACAGAACTAGAGCAGAACTAGAACAAAACTAGAATACAACTAGAACACAACTACAACACAACTAGAACAGAACTACAACAGAACTAAAACAGAACTAGAACAGAACTAAAAAGGAATTAGAATAGAACTTCAACAGAACTAGAGCAGAACTAGTACAGAACAGAACTAGAGGAGAACTAGAACAGAACTAGACCACAACTACAAAACAACTAGAACAGAACTAGAACAGAACTAGAACAGAACTAGAACAGAACTAAAACAGAACTAGAACAGAACTAGAACAAAACTAAAAAGGAATTAAAATAGAACTTGAACAGAACTAGAGCAGAACTAGAACACAACTAGAACACAACTACAACACAACTAGAACAGAACTAAAATAGAACAAAAACAGAACTAGAACAGAACTAGAACAGAACTAAAGCAGAACTAGGACAGAACTAGAACAAACCTTAAACAGAACTAAAACAGATCTGAAAAGGAATTAGAATAGAACTTGAACAGAACTGGAACAGAACTAGAAAAGAATTGGAACAGAACTAGAAGAGTACTAGAACAGAACTAAACAGAACTTGAAAAGAACTAAAGCAGAACTAGAACAGAACAGATCTAGAACAGGACTAGAACAGAACTAAAAAAGAACTAGAACAGAACTACAACAGAACTAGAACATAACTAGAATACAACTACAACACAACTAGAACAGAACTAGAACACAACTGGAGCAGAAATAGAACAGACCCAGAACCGAACTAGAACAAACCCGAACTAAAACTGAACTAGAACTGAACTAGAAAAGAACAAAACTGGAAAATAACTAGAACAGAAATAGAACATACCCAGAACCGAATTAGAACAGAACTAGAACAGAACTAAACTAAAACAGAACTAAAGAATAACTAACACAGAACTTGGATGAACTAGATATGACTAGAACAGAACTAGATCAGAACTAGAACAGAACAAGAAAAAACAAGTAAGAGTTCTATATACGGCTGTGCCGAATCTTATATACCCTTCACCATGATGAGTTTAAAGCCTTTTGTACCTTTTGAAGAACGAAAAAGTACCAAAAAGTCCCCATCTATGGGTCCTCAGTTAATCCGGGCCATACAAACTTAATTACATGTTCCTAGGTTCAATATTGTAGAAATTGTAAAAAGTACCTTTTGAAGAACGAAAAAGTACCAAGAAGTCCCCTTTTACTGGTTCTCACTTAATCCGGGATAAACGAACTTAATAACATGTTTCTAGGTTCAATATTATAGAAATTTCAAAAAGTACCTTTTGAAGAACGAAAAAGTACCAAAAAGTCCCCTTTTATGGGTCCTCACTTAATCCGGGCCATACATACTTAATTACATGTTTCTAGGTTCAATATTGTAGAAATTGCAAAAAGTACCTTTTGAACAACGAAAAAGTCCCCTTTTATGGGTCCTCACTTAATCCGGGCCATACATACTTAATTACATGTTTCTATGTTCAATATTGTAGAAATTGCAAAAAGTACCTTTTGAAAAACGAAAAAGTACCAAAAACTCCCCTTGTTTGGGTCCTCACTTAATCCGGGCCATGCATACTTAATTTCATGTTTCTAGGTTCAATATTATAGAAATTTCAAAAAATACCTTTTGAAGAACGAAAAAGTACCAGAAAGTCCCCTTTTATAGGTTCTCACTTAATCCAGGCTCTACATACTTAATTTCATATTTCTAGCCAATAACAAAACATTAGTGCTGCTCTCGCTCTGCTACTCTTGCTCTGCTGCTCTTGCTCTGCTTTGCTCTTATAAACAAATTACAATAACAATATTTACCGTATTGTTATGTATTTTGTTTTTGTTTTTTGCAGTTTCTGTCTGAGCATGAATAAAAAATCTAAAATTTATATGAAATTTTCAGAGGTTGTCTCGGTTTTTTGCTCATATCTCCGTTATTTATGGACCGATTTTGCTGATTTTAAATAGCGTTCTTGCCGGTCGTATGTCTGATAGAATTATGGAAGATTCGGATCTCGCAGATATCTGGGGTCTTCTAAAAACTGATTTCAACAAACATACAGACAGACAGACGGACATGGCTTAATCATCTCCGCTACCTATAAGGATCCAGAATATATATACTTTATAGGGTCGGAAAATTATATTATAGAAATTACAAACGGAATGACAAACTTATATATACCCTTCTCACGAAGGTGAAGGGTATAACTAGGATTTTTTCATTGGTGGTACAAAACTTTAATGGAACAGATACTTCATAGGAAATTACAAAATAGCTTCTTAGAAACAAAAAAATTAATTGATGTATGAATATACAAATGTTCTGTTAAGCTTTCCTGGGATACAAATTCAGACAAGAATGATTAATGAAAGAGTTTTATTTTAATCCATAAAAAATAAACTGGTTAAAATATATTTTATTTAAACAACTTCTAACATTACCAATTACTTTTTTTTTTATTTAAATCTTTTCAATTAAAAATAGTTTTAAAATTTTGATTTGTAAAGTTTTGCTACAACATAAAACTAAATTTGCAAATAAAAATCTATTTATTTTAATAGGCAAACTTTATTACTGACTTAAACAATAAATAAAATTATATCATTGATTTTTGCAAAGGGTTAACAAACTAGTTAATTAATTCATTAATTTCTTTTACTATAACTTTGCTTTAGTTATAGTTTTAAAAATTTGCATAATTATGAATGTCTGTAAGTCTGTTCAAAAACAAATTTCTATAAACTCTTTTTTAATTAATTCTAAAATAAAATAGAAAACAGTTGTGCAAATACATCATTCTAGAAAATATTTAATCTAATCTGCCAACAGGGCATACGTATTAGCGAAAAAGAAATGTTTAGAATAAAAAACATGTTTTTTTTTGTTTCTTAACAAATATTTACTAATAAATTTATTTTATATTAAATAAAAATATAGTTTTTTTTTAATATAAAAAATAAACAATTAAAAAATTTTATAAATTTAAAACTTGTTTAAATACACTTAATATAAATATATTATAGAAATAACTTAAACTCTGTTGTTATTCTAATAACAATAATAAATATTTCATTTTATGTGTCCATATAAAAAAAGAGTTCATTGAACTATTGCGCCACTGTCCAACTAAGGATGGAAGTTTCTTTTACTTTAGGCCATTACAGAAGGCCGGGTTTTAACATAGACAAATGCCACAATAACAAAGACAAAAACACCCAAAATGGGTAAGACCACAGTTTTCATTTGGTTGTGTATTTCCATATTTTCCAATTTACGTTCTTTGCGCTGTTTGCGTGTTTCCTTAACTTTTCCCTTCAATTGACGCATTTTGAAGCTGCTGGAATATTGATTATTTCAGAACGTTTTTTTTATCAATAAATACTTTATTCAATCGTATTAATTACTTACTATTTTATTTACAAAATAATATAATTAAGGAGTAAAACTTAAAAAGAAATTATTTGGATCAACCAGTGCGTGAGGTAACAAAAATAGATATAAACAATACTTGTTGAGAACTTGTTGCTTTTGTAGCTACCAAGCGGTGATGCCAGATATGTGGCAGCATCTGTATCCAAATAATATAAAAAATATTCCCCAAATGAAGGTATTCCTTTAAGTATATATTTTTAATTGTTATCTGCTGTCGTATAATATAATTTGTTAACATACCTTGATAAATTCTAATTAATTATTTAAGAAAATCTTTTGTTTTTACAATAACAATATTCTGTTTTATAAAATTTGTTAATCATTTCAAATTTGTTTCCAAATTCTTTAATCTGGCAAGACTTTAGCAAGTAAAATGTTGAAAATACAGTGACGTGTAAAAGGGGTAACTCAGTGATGCCAATTGTTTTCAAAAGTTAATATATATAGGGAACTGTTTTACCATTGAACACTGCTTTATGTGTTCATAGCGCTGCCAGAATTTACGTATTATTTAATACCAATACATATTAAATATTTTTGCACAATATTGTTTAACCGTTTTCGAGACAATTATCTCAAGATATCTGTTTATTTTCAACATGCATATCTAGCAATATCTTTTTTTGTCATCTTGAAGTATTTTTTAGAAGTATCACCCTGGCCACATAATTTTTGCCTCAATTTTGCCTTGAAGATTTTTGCCTCAAATATTTTTTTCTTCTCAGCAATACAATTTCTTACCATTTTCGTATCATCTTGCTTGGAAGGGAATAACTGGAAGTTTTTTTTTAGGCCGATTTTGATAAAACTTTGCATATCCCAGCAAAAAAAAAAAAAAAAAAACTTCCAAATAAGCGAAAAAGAAGTAGAATTTACTCAAAGGAAGTACTGAAAAAGACCTAAAGAAGTTCTGATTTTAACACAGGTTTGTAAAAGAAGGGATGTTCTTTTTATTTGGTTCCATTTGGTTCACTACATCAAAAATCATTCTAAGGAAGTTATTTTTATGTTCTTTTTTGAAGTTATTAGGAAGTGAAATTGTAGTATTATAGAATACAACTAATTTGACTCAACTGATATAAATATAAATAAATTACACGAATTTATCAATTAACTGCAAAATAAATTTGGTTTAATTCAGAAGATTTCGGTACATCTCCACGGAAGTTAAAAAAAATCACTTAGGGCTATTTTTGAAATGGTGATAAATGTTATTCTTTTGGAAGTACTTCGTTTTATTTTTGCCATAATAATTAGACATATTAACGTTACAAATGTTATTAAGGGTTTTCATTTAAACGCCTATGTTTCCCATTTGTGCAAGTGGGCAAGTTTATTCGATTTGTTTCATGAAACCCCTGTTCAAATTCTGTTCAATTACAATATTTATAAACATTTTACAGCAATTTCAAACAAAATCAAAAAATAAACAAGTTAGAGTGCTATATTCGGCTGTGCCGAATCTTAAATACCCTCCACCAGCTACTTTTATGTTATTAGTTTTCTAATTGATCAAATATTTGTAGAAATAAGTTTTCTCATGTCTTTAATAGAAAAAATACCAAAAGTTAAATCTATTACAATTCCAAGATTTATTGAACTTTATAAATTTAGTAATTTGCATGTATGTATGTGTGTGAAAGATTTAGAAATTTTCAAAATACAAATACATATTTATATAATTATGTCCTACACAAAATTTTGTTCAACACAAATTGATAATGCTCTTTAAATATGGTTAAAGCAGTTTTAGGGGCAGGTCCTAATATAGGAGAAATAGAAGTATGCAAAACTGATATTTTTGCCAAATTATGTATCAATAGCTCAATTTGGTAATAAGTAATGCACGTTTAAGAGATTTTCGTAAAAGGACTTTGTATGGGAGCTATGTCCAATTATGTATATAAAGACAAAATTTCAGAATTCTGTTTCTATATCATTACTTGGTAATAAATATTGTGAATTTATGTATATAAGAACAATATTTTTGCTAAATGTATGGATATCAATATTTGGTTATGAGTTATGTGCGTTTTTCTGATTTTCGGAAGGGAACCTTGTATGTGTGTTTTTCTAAGAGGGACCTTGTGTAGGAGCTATGATTAATTATGGACCGATCGGAAAAATATTTCGTAATATTATTTCTCTGTATATGAGCAACACTTGTGCCAAACTTTATATGGATATCTTAATTTAGTAATGAGTTATACGTGTTTAAGTGTTTTTCGGAAGGGGAACTTGTATGGGAGCTATGACCAATTATGGACCGATCGGAAAAAGATTTCGTGGTAATATTTCTTTATGTGAGAACGATGCTTGCAACAACTTTTATATGTATATCTTAATTTAGTAATGAATTATGTGCGTTTAAGTGATTTCCGGGAGGGGACCTTGTATGGGAGCTATCACCAAATATGGACCGATCCAAAAAATCTTTCATTGTAATATTTCTGTATATAAGAGCAATACTTGTACTAAATTTTATATCAATAACTTAATTCTATGGGAGCTATGACCAATTATGGACCGATCCAAAAAAAATTTTCTCTGAATAAATTCTATTGTCATAAAATTTTAATTTCTAAAATTTTGTGAAGATATCGGCATTACGAGGGAAGTTATTAACAAAAAACCAAATAATTTCTAAAATTTTGTGAAGATATCGGCATTACGAGGGAAGTTATTAACAAAAAACCAAATTTCCGGGAATATGTACTTTTGTATGGGAGGTATATGAAATTGTGGACCGATTCTGGCAATTATACGCAGAGATTAAGCTCTTGTGTGGAAACGAATGTATGCCGATTTTTATGGAATTATCTTTCATAGTTTTCGAGAAAATTACATCAGAATGTGTAAAAAATGCTTATTTTTTTCGAGGTTGTTTCAAATTTTGATTCATAACTTTTCCCGATGTAAACCTATTTTGCCCATTTTCAATAACAAACAACTTAGGAAAACTAAGAACGTTTTGGGTGAATTTGGTAAAATTATATTGCTTCATTTTATCGTGAGCGTGTTTTACACAGACAGACGGACATAGCTAGATCGATCAGAATTTGATAAGGACCCAGAATACATATAGTTTTTGGGTTTCACATGAATATTTCTTGGAATGACAAAGTTATATATACCCTCTATCACCACTGATGGTGGTGGAGGGTATAAAAATAAAGTATTTTAACAAAAAATTGTACAAAATATTTTAAAAATGTGAAAATTCAAGTCCATAAATTCAAAAGTGAACAATAAGTGAATAGATTTATTAAATGCACAATGAGTTTGCTCAAGTTTGCCAGTCTAAATAGTCGCTTAAACTTATAAGGGTTGTGCAAATCAATTTTTATACAATTCAATTGCGAGAATAGAAACATGCACAGATTGCACAGTTTACGAGAGTTTTGAACGTTATATTGAAAACCCTTATTAATTGTTTTTTCCTTGGTTTCAAAAAATTGCTCAATTTAAAAACTAGAGTTTATAAATAAAATATTCTGGGAAAACTTTAAAAACCTAATATTATTATATATTTATCTATTTATTTTTATACCCACAAAATACGAATGAAGCAAATAGGGAGTTTTGATGTTTGTTATCGAAAATGGGCCAGTTACGATTTCGTCTATCTCTTCCACAAGAACCTCCGTAATACTATTTAAATACTTATAAATATGTTAATGTAGCAACTGTGATTAAAAATTTGCACAAATAAGTTTTGTGCAAATCATTTTGAATACTAAGTCAAACATTGGAGACATATAAGAATCCCTTTATAAAGTGATGATGGTAAAAAGGTGAAATTCGTTATAAACTAGATTTACAGATAACTAAATTTCCCATCTATATCATATCCGGGAAATCTATTTATTGCCAATATATCATTCAAAAAATGAGTAAATATAGAGCCGATTTTTTCGAAATTCTCCAATTTATAACACACCAATCCTCAACGAAACATCTTCTTACTTCATAAACAAAAACTGGAAAATATTGTACACTGATGGATCAAAAACTGACTCCTGTACATCTTTAGCAATAATAAATCATAATTTAAAAACAGACTATCTTGCATTTCTTGATCCAAACTGCTCCATTTTTACGGCAGAAGCAACAGCTATTTTAATCGCTTTAACCAAATACAAAAATATTCGTGGTAAATTCATCGTATGCTCTGATTCAATGTCTACAGTTATGGCTATACAAAATATAAAAAACAAAAATATTATCATTACGAAAATTAGGGACATATTAATAAAGTATCATACAAAATTTAAAATCATGTGGATACCCGGTCACAGCGGTATACCAGGAAACTCTCTGGCTTATGAAGCTGCAAAATTTGCTAGAAATGCTCCTCTAATAAAATACACTTCGTCCAGTAAACGTGATATAAATAATACCATCAGCTCATTTTTAAGACGTTCTATATCTATAGATTGGGACAACTATAACCACCTCCACTATAAGAACATCAATCCCCAAAAAAATATACCGAAGTACCCTTCCACACTTGCAAGAATCAATATTCAAAAATACATACGTCTAAGACTAGGTCATACTTATATTACACATCGCCATATCCTGAAAGGTTCCGCCTCAGAGATCTGTCCTTTATGCAACTCGACGTCTATAAATATTCACCACTTAATTCACAACTGTAACACCATAAATAATACACAGATGTCACTATATGGAGAAATAAACCTATTCTCTCTACTTCAAAATATTAATTTAGATAATATTAATAAAGTTAATACTATCCTTAAACATTGTAACATATACCATCTCATATAGTATAAATAATTATAATCTAATACATTTTTTTAGGTCTAAAACCTTAGCCGTTAGTACCTAATATTAAAATTTAATCTCATAATTCATTATGTTTTTAAATACTCTGTAAATAAATAAATAAATAAATAAATAAACACACCAATCCTTTGGCAATGACAGATGTTTCACACATGACAAGAAATTGTCAGAAACAAAAAAATATTACATTACAAATTTTTTATTAATTACTATACTTGTTTACTAATATTGTAAAATCTAAATCTTAATATTAACAAGAGGTACTCCATTTAACATAGTCAACAAATTATAAAGCTACATTCAGATCTATCAAATATTTGATGAAAAGACGTAACCACTAATTTTTGTAAAATTATTTTTGATTCTGCATGATTTTTGTAATTGCAAATAATAAAGTCTTTCTGAACTGATGTCGTCAAAGATATATTATGTTTGTGCAAATAAATATATATTTTAAGGAAATCAAAATGTAGATTTTTAAGGTGTCACGTTATTTTTGTCAAACATTTGATAGATGTGAACGTAGCTTAAGAAATGAAAACACAATAGCTGCATAAAACAAACAATTTACTTGACATTGTCCATAAAATCTTTAGCTTCATTAATCTTGGCGGCCAAATAGGGAGAACCACCACGATCGGGATGATTCAATAACATAATCTTTTTGTGGGCATCCTTGACCTTTGTAAGGAAACAAATTCTTATTAGTTCTAAATAAAACTAAATCAAATTACATTACCTTGGATTTTGAAGCTCCAGGACTAACGCCCAATATTAAGGAAGCTTCACGTTTATTCATTTTTGGATCGAAACCACCCTTATAGTATTTGGAGGCTGCCAAAGATTCAGCATCAAATTTGGGTAAATTTTTTAAAGTTTCATTAATTTTGGTGGTCATAGCAGGCATGCGGCGCATTAAGTGTTTGCCAGCAAAACCGACAGCGGCTACACCTAAACCAGCCAATATCATGGAGGAGGCCTAAGGGTATAGACGAATAATGTTTATATTTAATTTATTATTTTTTTTCTTTAGATTTACTTACCATTTTGTTATAATTTCGTGAGATTATTCTAAATCTACGTAATTTGTTGTGAAAATTGTTAAAATGTGTGAGTACTAAAAACTAACAGCTGACTTTATGTAAGATAACATATGAAGGCACTGTATTATCTGTTAGAGAAAAAAACTTGGCAGTACTTTGTTATGTTATGAGTAATATGCTTATTTGCTGCGTTCAACACACACATAAACACGTATATTTTTATTCAATTTCTTTCACAAATAATTAAACAATTTTAAAGTCTGAGCAAACTTTGCGGCGTTCAACATACAAACATTCCTTAAGGGAGATTTTTGCTCACGGATCTCACCCCTCTAGTTGAATGAAAAATAGGGTTCTATAGTTGAAACGAAAAGTCGACTTTTTGCATTTTATGAAAAGTCGACATTTCGACTTTTTGCATTTTCGCATTTATGAAAAGTCTACTTTTCTACTCTTTGCATTTAATTAAAAGTTGATTTTTCGACATTTCGACGTTTAATATTTCGACTTTTTGACTTTTTTCGAGTTTTTCCAACTTTTTCGACTTTATTCGAATTTTTTCGTCTTTTTTCGACTATTTTCGACTTCTTCCGACATTTCGACTTTTTTCATTTTATGAAAAGTCGACATTTCGACTTTTTGCATTTTATGAAAAGTCGACTTTTCGACTTTTTGCATTTTATGAAAAGTCGACTTTTCAACTGTTTGCATTTAGTTAAAAGTCGATTTTTCGACTTTTTCGACTTTATTCGACTTTATTTGACTTTTTTCGACTATTTTTGACTTTTTTCGACTTGTTCCGACTTTTCGACTTTTTTCGATTTAAGATTTTCGACTTTTCGACTTTTTCCGAGTTTTCGATTTTTCGATTTTTCCGACTTTTCGACTTTTTCCGACTATTCGACTTTTTTCGACTTTTTAAGACTTTTCGATTTTTTTTTGATTATTTTCGACTTTTTCCGATTTTTTTTCGACTTCTTTCGACTTTTTCCGACTATTTTAGACTTTTTCCAACATTTTTCGACTTTTTCCGACTTTTTCCGACTTTTCGACTTTTTCCGACTATTTTCGACTTTTTCCGACTTCTTTCGACTTTTTCCGACTCTTTCGACTTTTCGACTTTTCGTATTTTTTCGACTTTTTTCGACTCTTTCAGACTTTTTTCGACTTTCCGAATTTTTGACTTTTTTAATAGACGATAGTCGAGTTATCGACTTTTTTGGAACAAAATAGTCGACTTCGACTTTTTTCGACTATTTTCGATTATTTTCGACTTTAAGATTTTTGACTTTTCGACTTTTTCCGACTTTTTCCGAGTTTTCGATTTTTTCGACTTTTTGACTACTTTCGACTTTTTTTCGACTATTTTCGACTTTTTAAGACTTTTCGAATTTTTTTGGATTATTTTCGACTATTTTCGACTTTTTCCGATTTTTTTTTGACTTCTTTCGACTTTTTCCGACTATTTTAGACTTTTTTCGACTTTTTCCAACATTTTTCCGACTTTTTGACTTTTTCCGACTTTTCGACTTTTTCCGACTATTTTCGACTTTTTCCGACTTTTTTTCGACTTTTTCCGACTTTTTCCGACATTTTCCGATATTTCGACTTTTTCCGACTTTTCGACTTTTTCCGACTTTTCGTATTTTTTCGACTTTTTTCGACTCTTTCAGACTTTTTTCGACTTTCCGAATTTTCGACTTTTTTAATAGACGATAGTCGAGTTATCGACTTTTTTGGAACAAAATAGTCGACTTCGACTTTTTGATTTTTTTCGACAAAAAGTCGATTGTTCGAATATTCGAAAGTCGATTTATAAAACCCTAATGAAAAAGTTTTTATATTGTTAAAATGGTAGAGATGTATTTTTTAATAGATGGCGTGACAAAAAAATGGCGCAATTTTGTTTTTAAATTTGAAATTTCTTTTTTATGGAGGAGAGAAAAATTGTTAATTAATTCAAAAATATATATTTCATTCCATGAGCAAACAAAGAAATATTAATTTGTAAAATATTATTCGATATTTTTATAATTTTAAAGTTTTTTTTTTTTAAAGAAAGATTAGTTTTTGATTTGTTTAAGGGATGAGAATATGTGGCAAAGTTGATTTTGTTATAAACGTTGTTCCCCGGGAAAGATTTTTTAGCTACATTAAAACTGTTACTACAACAAATTATGAAAAAACGAACAAGTACTCTTTGGTGTAGGGTATTATATGGTAGGTGATGGCTGACTATAATTTCTCTTTAAATTTCAAAAAAAAATCTGTTAAATTTAAATTTTATATAAATATTTTTGAAACACAGACCATTAAATTAATTTAAAGACTGATGTTGTTATTCAATTAAAGAAACAACACCAAGTACATGTAAATACAATTTTTACAAAACTTTTGACAGATTGATAAGCTGAACGAAATGCTAGAGTAAATAGAACTAAATCTAAATAAATAAACAGAGAGTTCTGAAAGAAAATGACAATAGTCTAAAAGGGAAAATCAATTTTTTTGAAACATGCGCAAAATATTACAACGGCAAAAACACAAGAAAACACATCACAGAGCAAAAAAGTTGTATAAAAATTTTATTTAGTTTGTTTTTCTAAACAAAAATTCTCAGAAAAAAAGTGAATTACAACAGATGTTGTAGTGAATGTAGTAAATTATTTAAAATAAATACAATAATATTAATAACAATATAAATAAAATAATAATTTCAAAACAAAACTAAAACCAAACGACTAGAACATATTTTTTACGGAAAGAAAAAAAATATATCAATATTTTTGTATAGAGAAACGCCTTAAGAATGTAAAGCATCGGGAAAAAAAACATTTAGTCAAGTGTGAAAAAATCTATAATAATATAGTAAAGGAATTTATAACAAAAAATTGAAAATTAAATAAATTAACCGAAAATAAGTTAAAAATTTTTAATTAATAATTAAAATTACAATTATAATAGAATAAAAAATTATAAAATTTTTACAAATTTAAATAAAAATATATAAATTTTCTCTTGGCTACGTATGTATGAGTTAATTTATTTGTAGGTAGAGTAAGTGTGTAGCTTTCTCTCTCTGGATAAAAAAAAATAACCAACCCCCTTTTGAATAGCGGAAATCCCTGTTTAAGAAGAAAACAAACAACAAAACAAAACGTAACTGTCACACGTATTAGTAGTAGTAGCAAGTGGTACTTACGTGATTAAGCTGCGATTAACATTGACATTTCAACAAAAAAATATTTTAATACATTTTACCAAAACAATAACAACAAAATTACTTAACCACACTCACAGTAGATATAGCGCAACAACATCTAAACGATTAAATTCAGTAAATCCTTGTTCTTTTTATTTTGAAAACAACTTCCTGTAAGTTGTTTTTTTTGTTTTCAAAAAAAAAAAAAATCAACATGGAATCTACACAGTCTACCACTTACGAACCGTTGGAAGGTCGTGGTTCCGGTATACGTCACGAACCCATGGATAGTCCTGAGAATGATATACGTGCTCCCACAGATCAAAAACATAAGGTTTATTTGGCCATGTTGGCAGCGGGCATTGGTTTTGTTTTGCCCTACAATAGGTAAGTGAAAAAAAAAAAAAAAATGTGGAATAGGTCAGTTCTATTTATATTGCTCTTTTTTATACCCTACACCACTATAGTGGGGAGGGTATTATACGTTTGTGCTGATGTTTGTAACATACAAAAATTTTGGTCCAATACCCACCTTAAAGTATACCGATCGATTCAGAATCATTTTTTGAGTCGATTAAGACATGTCCGTCCGTCCATCCGTCCGTCTGTCCGGCTGTCCATGTAAACCTTGTGCGCAAGGTACAGGCCGCAATTTTCAAGATAATTTGATGAAATTTGGACCAAGCATGTTTTTTGGCACAAGGACGAAGCCTATTGAAAATGGTTGAAATCGGTTCATTATTTCACCTAGCCCCCATACAACCGTACCTCCCGATTTGAACTTTTTATGCTATAATTACGTCAAATATTCTGCTATCTCTTTAAAAATTCGCACAAATAAGTTTTATATAAGTATAAATGATACTGCAGATTTTCGTAAGGATCGGCCTATATTTGACCCTAGCCCCCATACAAACCCCCCATACAAACGTCTAAAATTGACTTGTAACCATTTGTATCGCAATGAAACTCAACAAAACTAACTGTTATTTAGAAATATATCCTTTTCCCAAATTTACCGAGGATCGGCCCATATTTGACCTATATAAAGCCTCATTTAGAAATTTTAGTTTTTTTATCAATAAATGGCTTAAATATTTTGGAATTATGGTAATATTCAACATAAAAGTTTCTTTACAAAAAATAAAAATTTTATAAAAGTAAAAATTGTAAAAATATACTCATGGTGTAGGGTATCATATGGTCGGCCATGCCCGACTATACTTTCCTACTTGTTTTCTATTTGCAAACATTTTTGATTAACAAAATTATTAATAACTGTGTGTAAGGTGGTTGTTAGTCATATACATACTTATTTATATTCTCTTAACATTCAACAAATGGGTTATATTGTGAATCGTTTCTCCGATTAATCTCGATTCTAATACATATGTTTTTTTACAATATTTTGAAATTATTTACCCCAAATTGGTTATATAAGGTCCATTTCTGAAAATCACTTAAATTTGAATAAATCTCTTAAAAAAATTAAAACCTTTTTACTTACATTTGTCCTATTACTGGAGCTTAATTTATATAAAACCTTTAAACTTAGTTTAGCTTTATTTCGACAACAATTAAACACATGACTAAACTTTATATTAAACTAAAGTTATAGCTAAAGTAATAGCTATAGTTAAAACTGAATTTGGACTTTAATTAGACCAACAATAAAATCTTAATTAAATCTACAACTAAAGCTTAATTTGGTACTATTTAACGAATAAACAGATCTACAATTAAAGCCTAACTTAGCAAAGCTACTATTTCAGTATACCATTAAAGCTTGATTTGGACTATCAAACGACTAATAAAGCTTTATTTGGACAAATTTTACTCTTTTTTATAAAGTTTTGTAGAAATTCAGCTTAATATGGACCAATGATTAAAGCTTTACTTGGACTGTAAAAAAGATCGAAAATTTTAAGCTGCATTTAGCTTAACTGTTGCTTGAAAATTTTTTGCTATAAAAACATATCGCTATAATTTGGATTACAATCAAACATAAGATTGACGAATAAATAGATCCAAAATTAAAGCATAACTTAGAAATGCTACTATATAAGGGTATTATTATTATTAAAGCTTAATTTGGACTACATATGAACTGATTGATAATGCTTTATTTGGATAACATTTGACAAATTTTAATCTATAAACTTTTGTACAATTGAAGCTTAATTTGGACCATAAGAAGACCAATGATTAAAGCCTAACTTGTACTACAAAAACTTCGAAGTTTAAAGCTGTATCTAGATTAACTTTAGCTTGAAAGTTTAGGCTACATAAACAGATTGCTATATTTTGGATTACAATTAAAGCATAACTTAGCAAAGCTACTATTCCAGTGTACTATTAAAGCTTAATTTGGACTATTTATCGATTGATTAAGGTTTATTTGGACAACATTTGGTATATTTTAATCTATAAACTTTTGTAGAATTATAGCTTAATATGGACTATAAAAAGACCAATGATTGAAGCCTAACTTGGACTACAAAAAGATGAAATTTAAAGCTATATTTAGCTTAACTGTTGCTTGAAAGTTTAGGGTACAAAAACATATCGCTATAATTTGGATTACAATTAAAGCATAACTATGTTTGAAAAGTATGTCAGTGTACTATTAAAGATTAATTTGGACTATCAAAAGATTGATAAAACTTTATTTGGATAACATTTACTATATTGTAATATAATATAGACTATAAGAAGACTAACGATTAAAGCCTAACTTGGACTACAAGGAGGTCGAAGTTTAAAGCTGATTTAGCTTAACTATTGCTTGAAAGTTTAGGATGCAAAAACATATAGATATAATTTGAATTAAAACAAGTATGAATTTATAGTCGGACATTGCCGACGATATGATACCCTACACCAGTCAGTATGTTAAATTTTTGATTTTTTTTAAATAAAGCATTTAATTTGTTTTATTGATTGTTTTATTTATTTATATTTTTACTTATTGTTGACAAAAAAATAGATTTTCTACAAGAGGGCTCATAGGGGAGAAGGGGTAAATATGGGCCTATCCTTATAAATTTTGGTAGATGAATTTACGTCTACTTCAAAGTCATTTATGTAGATTTTAATCGTTTTATAAGTTAATTTTGACCTTCAAATAAGGCCCGATCACAATAAAAATTAGTATTGTCATTTATTGTTCTATAAAACTGTGCCAAATTTCATCAAATTATCTTGAAAATTGCGACCTGTAGCGTGCGCACAAGGTTTACATGGCCACACAGACAGACGGACAGACGGACATAGCTAAATCGACTCAGAAAGTGATTCTGAGACGATTGGTATACTTTAAGGTGGGTCTAGGACCAATATTTATGAGTGTTACAAACTTCAGCACAAACGCATAATACCCTCCCCACTATAGTGGTTTAAAGTATAATTAGACATGCGATTGAAATTTAAACATTTGCTCGATAATTAGCCCTTAATTAAAGCATCATATGGAGTAGTCCACAAATATGTCAACTTTTATGAGACGTTATACAACGTCAGCATCAGTATAAAACTCAAGGCGAAAGCTGTGTTTAGAAACAGCTTATTATGATCCATATACGCCAATCGTTCCAATGCAAAGCATTCCTAATTGTCTCTTTTTCTTTTGCAATTTTCACTAGATTTGTACTTAATATATTATTCTTTAGGATGAAAATAATAATATAAATACTTACATACATACACATGTATATGAGTCTATAAATCATTCAATTACTCAGAATTGTTCAAACATTTGAGATAAGAGATCAATAAAAAATTGTATAAGTTCAAAAGTAATAAACTTTGAATTTGAGATGTGAAAATATTGCAAAAAAAAAAGAAACATTATCATTACTCACTATGTTTTCATTATACTTATCTCCAGGGTTTGTATTGCTTGCTTCATATTAGCAAAAGCACTAAAATAACTGTTTTGCTTAAAGTTTTTTAGCAATTGTATTCAAAGCAGAAGCAAAAATGAAAGCCAAAGAATTGAGAATAAACTAAAATAATACTTTTTTGAATTGGCTATATTGAATCTAGAGACATGGTATTAAGCCAGGAGTAATAATATTAATAAACTGTAAAAGAGGACTTTTTGGTACTGACCCAATGTAACTTCATATATGTGTAGGGTATCATAAAGCATAGTACGACCGACAATACTTTCTTATTTGTTTTATTGTGTATTAATTAATGTAATGTATTCGATTATAAGTATTCATTACATATTCCCCAAAACAATTATGACTCTTGATGTCAATAACCAAAAAATTAAATGCATAAATTATTATTAGTTGGGGGAATTGAATACGTATGCATTTAAATAAACCTATTTGTATTTCTATTTCCGAGGGAGTGGGTGGACGATGTACCTAATATCGTTTGCATTTATATTAAATTTATTTTCAATCTGTTAAGAGTTAAATATAAATTTAATTGAATATGGTTTGAACTCTTTGCGTAGCGTTAGTTGTAGTAGCAATAATAAAGTTTAACACACACACACTTTTGTTTATGTATATGTTGATAGCAGCCCAGCAGTTCGACAAAGAGTCAATGCATACGAAAAACACAGTAATTTCCACTAATAGTGGAAATTACCATCTGGTTTACTCAAATTTATAACTTTTGGGTCAATCGTCACATTATTGTCCCATAGTATTCTGGAGAGTAGACACTTGAAATTTTTAAATTTTAGTTCCATTAATATCTTACCACCTGGCTGACTCCAATTCATATGTTTTTGGTCTTTCGTCACAAATAAACTCTTCGTAATCGGGAATGAAAACAGTCGTCACTTTAGTGTCCCCTTTGTAAGCGGGAGCGGAGACATACGTCTCTTTACTGTCCTCAAGTAACCTAGAGATTATACTCTTACAAGTTTTTTTTTTGTACTTCCGAAAGACAGTCGTCACTTAAGTGTCCCCTTTGTAAGCGAGAGCGGAGACAATCGTCTCTTTACTGTCTCTTTGCAGGGTGTAGAGTGACGTTTGACTTCCTCGTAGGACATGCCCATGTTGGTCACCGGGGTAGTCAGGTGGCTAGGGGCCACCACAAGTGGTAGGTTAAGTGGTCAGTTCGGGACTGTCCCGTCGAACTGCTGCGTATGCACAGCCCTGCACTTTTACAACACATCAATGTTTCACTTTAAGACATTATTATTCTTTAAATTTTAGCTATATGTTGATTCTTATTCATACATTTTTCGTTCATTGAAATCGTGTGTAATGTGGTAAATAAGTCATTAGTTACTTAAGTGTCGATAAGTAGTGCATAGAAGTATAAAGAGATGACACTTTAAATCTTAATTACAGTAAAATACCTTAGTAGTTATTTAGTTCTTCTGAATATATTCTATTACAGAGTCAATTACAAAATTTTTGTTCAAAATGGTTTTCTAGATGAAAGTCTACTCGACCACTCCAAACTGCAGGGCTGTTAAACCTTTCAAATATTATGACCTAATTTTATGAGTTTGTAAATTGAATGGAAGTGAATGTATGTGTGTATTCCTTGATAAAAATATATAAATACATATAAGGATGTATAATGAAGATGGATGGAGGCATCTAACAACTTATGTACATTTGTTTTTGTATATATATATTTTTTTGTATAATTTATCGTCGTACACTCACTCAACAATATTTTATTTATAGTTTTATAATCGCCTCAGACTATTGGCAGTCACGTTTTCCTGGACGCTCTGTGGCTTTGGACATGTCAATGACGTATATAATAGTGGCCTTTGCTACCGTACTATTGAACAATGTTTTCCTTTCGTTGGCTCCATTTCGGGTGCGTGTGATGTTCGGTTATATTGTATCCTTTACAACTCTTGTCTTTGTGGCTGTGTGTGAAGTTGCCTGGCATATGTTTGCTGCCAATACAGAGTATTCAGTAAATTTGGCAGCCGTTTCATTGGTGGCTATCGGTTGTACAGGTAATGTATTATTTATTTGTAATTTATATACAATTTATTGATTTGTTATTATTATTGTGTGTTTGTTTCTTATTTATTTATGCTGTTGCAGTACAACAATCAAGTTTTTATGGATTTGCAAGTATGTTTCCTAAACGTTATACACAGGCTGTTATGACTGGCGAAAGTTTGGCTGGATTTCTGGTGTCTTCCAATCGTGTCGGTACTAAACTTTTGATACAAAACGATCGTGTATCGACGGTGATTTTCTTTTTTACTTCAACACTTTATATATTGTTTAGTTATTTGTTGCATATGGCCACTATTAATTCGCCATTTGTACGGTATCATATGAAGGCATGTGCCAAAATTGTTTTGCGTCCGGACGAAGATCGTTTGGTAAGTGATGTAAAAAAAAATAATAAATGGTAATTTTTCAGCACTTATAATGTTCCGAGCTTAGAAATATTCATTCCCCTATAAATTCTCTTTTTCGGTTGACTTAATATAAATACTTAATATAAATAAAAGATTCTATATTATTTCTTTCTGCTATCCACCAATTTCTCCTAGGATAATGTTTTTCGTGATTTAAAATCTAAGAAGTGTTTGTGTTAGTCTGAATCCCAAATGCAACACCAAGATTTGATTAAAATTTCTCTTTCTCACCTTACATCCTAATAAGTATGAAGTGGATATTCTTGCACCTCTCGGAAATTCGAATCACTGCACCATCTCCGCCTCCATTTCGCTCTCTGAACTTCGTAGCGTTTCAAATGCAGCTTCGATACGTATAATTTTTATTTACGAAAAAGCTCGCTGGACTCAGCTCAATGAATTCTATAGGCAATTTAATTGGAAACTTTGTTTCCTAGACAATAATGTCTATGGGAATGAAAACATTCATTCCATCAAAAAAATCGTCGATTAGGCCTAGGCGAAAGTCTTGGTTTAATCAGAATTGCAAAAATGCAATCAGATCCAGAGAGGAAGCTTTCAGAATTTGTTGTAGTAACAAAAACGTCCAAACTCATAAGCAACGCAAAAAGGGGAGGTCTTCGTGTGCCAGAGTGCTTATATGCAAAAACCTCTACACGAGCAGCGCCTTCGCGCTAAGGTTCGTGCTGCTCCTAGGGGCAGCAAAACCTTTTGGTCGTTCGTTAAAAGTGTAAAGGATAATGCAAGTTCTTAAATTCCGACGCTTTTCAAGGACAACCAAACATTCACTGACTCGGCTGATAAAGCTAACTTTTTTGGCTGATTTATTAGCAAACAATTTTTGCTTGCCGGTTAGCGATAAACCACTGCCCGAGCTCGAAAGCGTATCAGTGACTATGCCAAATATATTATTTCGAGCGCGTGCCGTTAAAAAGGTTCTAACAGATCTCAACATTAGCAAGTCTTTTAGACCAGATAGCATACCGGCACTGGTCTTGAAGCAGTGCTCTTCGACGCTAGCTCGTTCATTAGCTAATCTTTGCAGCATTCTGTACCATGTCGGTAAATTTCCTGCTTTTTAGAAGATTGCCAATGTAACGCCAATTCTTAAAAAGGGAGAGGCTTATAATCCTGAAAATTACCGTCCCATAGCAATTTCTTCAGCACTTCCTAAAGTTATGGAAAGTATGGTCAATTTCCATCTTGTCAAGTATTTAGAGACCAACAATTTACTTAACGACCGCCAGTATGGCTTTCGTAGAGGTCGCTCTACGGGAGACTTGCTAGCCTTCATTTCCGAGAAATGGTGTCATTCCATTCACCATTTTGGCGAAAATAGAGTGGTGGCCCTCGATATTTCAAAGGCGTTTGATAAAGTGTGGCATGCTGCACTTGTATAAAAACTAATTGCATTTGGTGTCGGTAATAACTTCTCTCGATTTGTTTCGAATTTTCTCAGAGATCGCACTATACGATTTGTTATAGATGGGATCTCATCGAACGAGTTCAAGATTAATTCAGGGGTACAGCAAGGCTCCGTTCCCCCTACCTTATTCTTATCTTTATACCCTATTTCCTCTATCCTATTTCTTATCTTTATAAATGACCTTCTATGTCAAACTTCCAACTCTATCTACTCTTTTGCGGATGACATTCTGCCATCTGCCATTCTTATTCATTCAATCATAGGCCAAGCCCTCTAGAGATTGGGGCAATGAGGCGCAATGAATCATTTAATCACGACTTAGAAAAAATCTCTGAATGGGGTTGTGTTAATAGAGTTGATTTTAATGCCCATAAGACTCAATGTTGTTTTTAACACATAAACGCTTTGCAAATACTATTGTTCCATCTTTATATATGGGTGGTGTAAATATTAAGGAATCAGAAACTCTTGATGTTCTGGGCATAAAAATTCAGTGCGATGTCCGCTGGACTAAACACAATTTTCCAGTTTCGAATGAAGCATTCAAGTGTATCAGTTTTTTTTGAAGCGGTGTAAGTCATACTTCACTCCATCTGATGTTCTTACTATTTACACCACTTAAATCCGACCGAAAATGGAATACAACTCTCATGTATGGGCCGGAGCTTCATAGTCCATTTTGAAGCTACTCGACCGCGTACAGGATAGAGCGAAGGTACTTATCGGTGACAGTAGGGTATCCAACTCTACTGATTCATTGGAGCAACGTGGGGTGTATTTCACTGTTCTATCGATACTACAATTGAATTTTTTCCTTTGAAATTAGGGAACTTGTTCCCGATACCCATATATTCTTGCGTAACACACCTCTTTCTTCAAGAACACATCCAATTGTGGTAGATTACTAAGGCGATTTGAATGCTAATGATATTATCATTCAGATTTAAGGAGGGCAACTACCAACGTGAAAAGACAATGTTTTCAAAATGGCCGACTTTAAAGCAAAATAACTGCTAAAACTTCGATCCAAAAAGCATTGCAAGGAAAACAAAGTTTAGCAAAACGGTTTATTCAATTATTTCTAAAATCTTTATTTACCACCAATGCCCATTAAAGAGGTTACATTATGATCAAATATCTAAAGTGTTTAGACTCGAGAATCGTTATATAAGTCAAAGATATTGGAATACCTTAAACTTAATCCTTAAAATTATTAACCGTCATACGAAAAGAAGACTGATTTTAAAAGAACTTGCGGTCATAAAAAAGCGAAGTAACATGCTTTTTATGGAAAGCGAGTGTTTGAAGTCGTTGTAGTGATGGTACTATTTAAAAAAGAATATAATGAACGCAAATATGAAAATACTTCTACGTCCCAAAAAATCTAAATTTTTTCACAAATTTTTACATGTTTTTAACATTATAAACATTTTCTCTTTCAGAACGCTCTGGATGGTTCAACACCCACAGCTAAATATGGAGTTTTAACATTGGAACCCAGTAGTCCTACTGTACCCATAGCCACAAGCACCACACCAGCAGCTTTAAGCTTCAGTAATCCCGTTTATGAACTTTCTAATCCCTCAGCCGGTGAAAGTGTTATAGAGGGTCTCAATAATTTACCCGATATACCGGGTACTCCACAAGAACCTACCACACCCACAACAGTAGCATTCAAAGTAGAACATGTTCTGACACCGGGAACATGTACACCTGGTAAATTAAGTGATTTAAAAACAGGCTTTGCTTCAAGATGGCAAGTTGCACAATCTATTTATCCCTATATGGTGTGTATAGCATTGGCCTATTGTGTCACGCTTTCGCTATATCCTGGCATAGAATCGGAAATAGTTTCTTGCAGTTTGGGTACATGGATGCCGGTTTTATTAATGTTTACATTTAATACCTCGGATTTAATAGGGAAAACATTGGCTATTGTACCATATCCTTGGTCACGTAGACAATTGATTTTAATGTCTGGCTTAAGGATAGTTTTGGTGCCCCTTTTACTGTTATGCTGTGCACCTAGACATCAACCGGTTATATCGGGAGAAACAGCTGCTTTTATTTTCACCATAGCATTGGGTGTTAGTAATGGTTTGGCGGGAAGTTTGCCCATGATGTTGGCTCCAGCTAAAGTTAATGCTACTTTAAGAGAGGTAACTGGTAATATGATGACTCTTTCATATAATGTGGGTCTTACGGTAGGTTCATTTATCGGTTACGTTTTTGAATCTATGCTGGGGGCTCAAGTTACAAATCCTTGTCCCAAATATCCCTATATAATGGATCATCATCCACACTATCAATACACTTCGACAAGTGCAACTATATTAAATAATACAGCAACCATAGCCGGAGCTATATTGACTTCCACCCTAGCCACGCCTACAACAAGTACTGAGGCAACAACTGTTTTAACAACTATGAACTCAACAACTTCTTTGTCACCTATCGGTTCTATAACCACAACTACAATGGCTCCACCGCCATCGGTAACATCAACGGCTACTTTGGCCGTAGTGTCAACGGTCGCAGCCACAATTGCCACTATACCGGAAGTAGTGAATACTGTAGTCAATACTGTGGTAACAACGATCAGTGATTTAAGTTCGGAGTTAATAAATGGTGGCACAAGTACCGGTGATCCTCAAACACCCATGGAATTAATTGAAAAAATTTAAACTAATTAAGTTCACAGAGATTGTGAACATGTGTGATAGTTAGTTAGAGAGACAGAGACAAAGAGCGAAAAAGTGAGATAGGAAAAGGTATAGCAAGTGAAAAACTAAATTATTTTATAAAATTATTTGTAAAATGTCTGAGTCCATGTTTTAATATATACACGTTAAAGTGGTGGTGAGTTAAACATGTACTAAATGTATGTATGTAGTAAGTTTAAGTTTCCTCCAGAATGTCTAAGGTTTTTTAAACAATTCCATACATATAGATGAAGGAGCAGAAGTTAAAGAAAAAGTTGATGTATATAAAAAAATACCTTGGATAGAATTTTGTATTTTTTGCTATAAGTTTAGGGATAAAAGTAAAACTGTATGTGCAAGATGATTTAACAAAATGTAATGAAAAGAATTATAGTTTTAAATAAACAAAGATATTTTTTTAAATATTAAGATTTTAGTAAAAATTTTCCCTTTCATCAACTTGGCTACAAGTAATAGAATATCGAAATAAAACTATTTGAATCCCAAAAAATTTTAAATTGAATAAGTAATCAGTAGTTGCAATGTGATCGTACATATATACTACATCTAAAACATCCCATTTATGCTTTGAGAATAGTTCAAAGTCAATTTATTTAATAACCAATGAAGAATATAAATTATGTGATTATAAAATTTAAATTGACTTGACTCGAGTTAGTCAATATTTTTAATGGCCAAGGATTTTTAAGAAAAATAATTGTAAATAGTTGCCTAATTCAAAATCAATCATTTTAAAGTTATGGATATTATTTCTTTTTTGGGGTTTTAATCATAAGTATTAGAAATTATGTTTAGTAGAGTTTTTAGAATTATTAAATACTATTTTCTTTATAATTTCTCAATTAATTAGTTCTGAAAAATATATTTTGTTGATTTCACTTCAGTTTTGAATATAAGAGAAATCTATTAATATATGTATTTATTGAATCATTACATTAAATTTTGTACTATGCGTTTGTTCTGACGTTGTGACCAAGAATATTGGTCCTAAAGTATACTAATCGGTTTAGATTCCAAGTCGTCTATCTATCCATCCGTCTGTCTGTATATGGGTGTCTTGTAAATCTTCTGCGAACTCTACAGATCGCAATTTTCAAGATAAATCGATGAAATTTTGCGCCTACTTTCAAATCATCCATTATTTCGCCCCCATACAACAAATCTCCCGAATAAGGGTTTTAAGCTGATAACTTTGTAAAATGTTTTTGTATCTCTTCAAAAATTGGCAAAAAATTATTTAAAGTCTAAATGAAACTGCCGATTTTTGTAATGATCGGGTTTTATTTAAACCTATGTCCTATACAAAGTCCGCTTCAGAAAATATATTGAAAGTCTAAATGAATATATAAACACTAACATCACAATGAAATTCTGCAAAAATATCTTTAATATAGACATATGTAGATCTAGAATGATCTCTAGACTGATCTAAAGATTAGTCAATAGACTGATCTATAGTCTATTCAATAGACTGATCTATAGTATAGTTTGATCTAACGACTCTTCAGTAAAATGATCTCTAGACTAATCAAGACTAGTCAATAGATTGATTTTAGAATAGTTACTATATTGATCTCTAGACAGATCTATAGACTAGTCAATATAATAATCTATAAACTTATCTATATACTGATCTATAAAACTAGACCTAGTTAATAGGCCGATATGTTAACTAGTCAATATAATGTTTTAGAATGAATGAACTAGTCAATAGACCGATTTATAAACTAGTCGATAAACTAATCTGTAGACTAGTCAATAGATTGTTCTAAAGACTAATCAAGACTAGCCAATAGATTGTATTTTAAAATAGATGATATATTGATCTCTAGAGAGATCTATAGGCTAGACAATAAATTAATCTAAAGACTAAATGATCTCTAGAATAATCAAGACTATTCAATAAATTGATCTATATACTAGTCGAAATATTGATCTCTAGACAGACCTTTAGACCAGTCAATAGACAGAAGAATAATCCAAAGACTAAATGATCTCTAGACTAATCAAGGCTATTCAATAAATTGATCTACATACTAGTCGATATATTGATCTCTAGACAGACCTATATATTAGTCAATAGAATAATCTTTAGACTGTTCAATAGATTGATTTCAGACTAGATATTAACATGATCTCTAGACTGATCTATAGACTTATCCAAAAACTGATCTATAGACTAGTCAATAGCTTGATTTTAGACTAGCCATTAGCATGATCTCTACACTGATAATCAGACTAGTAAATTGAGTGAACTATAGACTAATCTGCAGGTTAGTTAATATATTGATTTTAGGATAATTGATTTTTAGACCAGTCAATAGGTTTAAATACATATGTGTCAGTAGTTTTAAATCTTCAACTTAACCTTCAATTTAAACTCCTCAGAATGAATGATAATCATAATATCTGTATTCTTTCGATCCGTTCTGGTTCTCTCACAGTACATAACATTAAGTAATGGTTCAATTTAAAATAGTCAAATTATTATGCCCAAGGTACTCATATTTAAATTATAGTTATTTGTTTAATTTTATTATAATTTAATTTTAAACTAAATCCACATATCAGTTTATTTGCCTCACACACAAACCCATGTGAACCATTTAAAATTATCACAAATACTTATATTTTTTTTGCAACAGTAATTATAAATGAATATAATCTTAAACTCAGATCTACTTTAAAGTAAAACATCATTGAAATACAACAATAACAACAAAAATAAAAGAATAATAAAATATTTGTACTGGTATTCAAAATAGCAATACTAATAATCGAACTAAAAGAAGTGTAAAGATCATAGCAATGTTAAAAACAATAAAAATCAAATTTAAAGTTTTAACACACAAATTAATAAAATTTTATAAAAAAATACCATAGCCTATAACTAGGCTATTGTTAAGCCTTAAAATAGGCACCAGTTTTTTATACAATTTTATTGATTTGTTGCAAAAAAAAACTTTAAAAACACTTTATATTTAAATATTAATTAAGAAAAAATAATTTTTTGTAAGCATTAATGAAATATCTATAAATATTTATAGAAATATTAAAAAAAGAACTAAAACAGGAATATGGGTGGTCATTTTTAAAACAGTAAGAACAGACACAAATTTTGTAATGATTAAAGAAATATAATAAAAAACTTTATAATTTTATGCCAATTTCTATTTTTTTAAGCCTTAAACTTATCGAACTCAGTCCAAACTAAAGCTGTTGTAAATATCCAAAAGTAATTTGTTAGCAAAACCATTTTATTTCTATTTTTCCAAAGAAAAAACATTAAAAACTATTTTAAAAATTTTAGATACAAATTTTTAGTTTAAAAATTTTAATTTTTTAAAATTAGAATAATAATTATATAATCCTCCTTAAAAAAAAGAGCGAAGAAAATTAATTGTTGATTGCCATTGTACTTATTATTATAAATTATATGTTGTAATTGTGATTTGATATCTAAGTTAATTTTGTTTAGACAAACAAGCAGATATTTGTCTTGAAAATTATTATTTAACATTAAAAGACAAAAAGAAAAAAAAAAAAAAACTAAAATCAATGAAATAAACAATAAATATTATTGACAAAAATGTTGAAAAAAATCAATAAATCATATTACGATATCAGTGTTTTAATGTGTTTCTTTGTAAGTGGTACAAATGGGCGTAGTGTATTTTGGAAAATAGCAGCATATTTTTAGGAGTTACATACATATATACTTCATGAAACATATGTAGTGCACAATTTTAAGAAAACTGGAACCATTGATACAGGCATGGTGAATCAAAAATATAAATCACACATAATCTGAAGTCTCTCTAAACAAGTAAGAAAGTAAAGTCGGGCTTGGCCAACTATATGATACCCTACACTAGTTATAAATATTAAATTAGGTTCATTTTTTATAATAAAGCATTTATCTTGAAAATTACCTTGATTCCAATTTATTTAAGCAATTTATTGACGAAAAATTTATTTTCTAAAAGAGGCTTTATATATCGCCCATATCAAATGCAAATGTGGACCGATTCCGATAAAATGGGCCGGATAGATTTGTAGTTATATGATATTTATATAATATATATATATATATATATATATATAATATTTGTTTGTGATAAATTTAATTGCTATAACAGTGCTAATAAATGAATTGCGGATATTCAAGTCACTTTCTGAAGGGGGCTTTGTGTGGGGGCTAGGGTCAAATGAAGTCCGATCATTTCGAAATTCGGCAAGGTCATTAAGGCTTGTATAAAACTTAGTTGTGCGAACTTTCATCAAAGTACATTTATATTTTACATAATTAAGAGCTCAAAAGCCCTTTTCGGGAGGTTCAGTTATATGGGGGCTAGGTGAAATAATCCTTGTCCTTGGGACAAAACAAATGTGTATTCCAAATTTTATCAAATTATATTGAAAATTGCGACCTTGTACTTTGATAACAACGTTTACATGGACACACGGACGGACGGACGGACATCGTTAAATCAACTCAGAAAGTTATTCTGAGATGTTTTCCATAACTTAGCTCTATCCGACTCTTTGTTAGGAACTCGGTATGATATTGTTTTAATCTTTCGAGTATTTTGGAATGATTTGTATATTTAAAACACCTATTTCTGTCAAGTTTTACTTGGGCGTCGAAATTTTTTAATGAACTATATCTGTTTAAGTGGTATTAAGTGATTTTTACACATGCTCTATATTTTTCTGAATCCGTATGTCAGACTCGCTCATTTTGATGAGATTTCTCGTCTCCCATCACTGTTACATTACAAGATATTTGGTTTTCTACCCACCGTTTCATTATTACAAGAGACATAAATATCCAATAATTAGCTGATGTTTGTAACATCCAAAAATATAAACTATATCAATCGGCTCAGAATCACTTTCTAAGTTGAATTAGTTATTTCCGTCCGTTTGTATGTATATTTAAAGCTTGTCGCAAGCTACATGTTGCAATTTTCATGATAATTTCATGAATTTGACACATACTCTTCTTTTGACCCAAGGACAAACGCTATTAAAATCGGTTAAAATCTGTTCATTAATTCGCCTAGTCCCCATATAACCGTAACCTCCGAATAAGGCTTTTGGGTCCATAATTATGGTTATGTCAACAAAAATTTGCAAAACTTAGTTTTATAAAAGTCTAAATGACAATGTTGATTTTTGTAATGATCGAACCTTCAGAAAATTACTTAAAGTTTAAAATTCAACAGAAAATTGTAACAGTTTCTGAAATAGTAAAAACATTACTCGAACCGATTTACAAATTTCGATTTGCTTCACAAAAATATAACAACATTATTCTATACAAAATGAAACAGTTATACATATAATGTTATAAACCAAATGAGAATTATTTCAATTCATTTTAATATCGCTTAAAACTACACACAGACAAACAAATGTGTGTGAGGTGTATGGCTAAAATTGTTTTGTTGTTGTAGCAACAGACATAGAACAACAAAACATATATGTTCAATTCACAATCAAGTTGTATATTGTATCTACTAAAGTGTAGTAACAGTGATTGTGGACAGGTTTTTGTATACAACGCATACAACGCTACAACATCGATTGTGAATTGAACAATAATGGTTATTTAAAACAACATAACATACAATGGATTTGTAACATATAACAACCTAACATATAATGATTATTTGTAAGTTGAAATATTTATTAGTAACATAATATATTTTCATCGTTATCATTACTTAGTTATTGAAAAAATAATTATTTTTCAGTGAATCATACAGTAACAACAATATAGTATGAATAGGATTAAAATAACAATTATATGTTTTTAATAACAATATATTGTTAAAGTGAACATAGTTTAGTTATAGTAACCATGTCGAACTATGTTTTTTTCTCTGCGTGCGGTAGGCGCTATATTTATTCCAATTCATTTTAGCATTCTCTTATTGCTTGGACTCCTGGCTGAAAACTACTGTCATGATTAGGTAAACGGTGGTTTATTTCTTTTACTTTGTCTTCAATATAGAACCCACGAATTTAGAGCTATAGGTATAGCAACGGCTTTCTATTTCACGTACGATGATTGTGTATAGCTTTTCCATGTGTCCAGTATACATTGATGATGTGTCGTATAATCGTTTTTTGCCAGTTCGTCTAACGTTATGAGTTGTTCGGCCGTACATATACATATGTATATAGATATTCCTCTATACGATGTATGATCTGATAAAGTTTACAGTTTTTATATAAAAAAGCCGATTTAGCAGATTTTTAAATATGAGTATATCATTAAATTTAGATCAGATGTAATGTAGTTGATTCCATGGATAGTTATGTCGGTGTTCTATGTTTACTTTAAATCTGTCCAGTAATTTCGCCGTTAAACAAAAACAAACAAACAAACAAACAACCAGATGTTATTTTTCACTTTGAAAGAAACTTGTTTTGTTAACGTACGTATTAAGTTAGACATAGAGTGTCAAGTACTTGGACTTTAAAGGGGAGGAATACTGTAACTTATGCGTCGTCTATATGAATTTATATTCATTACAAATACATACATATATAAATACAAGATAAGGGTTGATATACATATATGAAGTAAAAATATTGTTGTGAATACTTTTAAGGGATAAATTTATGGACAAAACTTATTTTAACACCCAACAGTTAAGTGTGGAACGTGGAATGTATGTGTATAGTAGTGGATTCTATTTTATAGTAGTGGATTACATTTTATAGTTGTGGATAACATATTTTATAGTATTGGATTTTATGATTATAGCAGTGGATTGTATATTTATAGTATAGTGTACTGAGTCCTTATAGAATAGAAAAAAAAAATAGAAAAATCACCCTTATTTCGAAATTTGTATCTATCTACGATTATTTGGCAGCACTTTAATTATTATTTAGTTTAGACACGTACGTTTCCACCCAACACAGGGTGTATACATATTTTAAAACTTGGGAGCATTGTTATCCATATATAATTATTATGTAAGTATTAAATCTAATGGTTATAGCAATAGCTAGCTATAAAAATTAGATTTAATTCGAAATAAAACATAACTGTATTTACATAAAGTGAAAAACTCGTTTTTTCGTATTTCGAATTTTAATATAATTTTCGAAGAAAAGTGCCCAACTACATGAATTTCTCAAAGTATTCGAAAAATGTTAATAGCATAAAATAAAATCTTTTTTTTTATAGCGTTGGAGAGTGCGAAATGTTAACATAGATTTGATATATAAATAAAATGTATATAATTTTGTCCTTTGTTATAGGATTAAACACTGTATATTCTATAATTATAGTGTCCTTTAACGTTGTATGCATTGTTGTCAGAAAAATGTTGACTCAAATGAAATCCCTTTAGTTTTTCAACCTTTTTTTTCACGAAAAACATACATGACCGTTTGTAACTGTTTGGTATCGGTAATTTTTGTAATATGGACTGAAATGAGAGCTTGATTGTGTCAATTATGGATCGAGCACTTCCAATCTAAAATATTAATTGAATTTCGGAAGGTGGATATGTACTATATCTTTTTTGTTTTTGTTATTGCATTTGTAACACATCGAAATATTCGTCTAAGATCTATAAAATTATATGTATATATTCTGGGACCTTATTTGATCCTAAGAGGATCTAAACATGTCCGTCTGCCTGTCTGTGGAAACACGATAGGGTCCAAATGGGAACATAAAGAGAGCTGAAATTTTGCACAGGCATACAAGCATAAACATGTTTTTTAAGAACCTTAATCATGTTGTAAATTTTATAAGGATCGAAACATAGTTAAGCCGAACCCATATAAAAAACTACGACTATATCATTGAAATTCGACACAAAAATAAGTTTTTTCCAGACAAAATCTCTTTGCCAAATAATATGAGGATCGATGCATTATTGACCCTATTCCACATAAAAAAGACTTCAACGCTCGCCACTGTATTAAAAAATTGACTTGTAACCATTTGTATCGCAATGAAACTCAACAAAAAACAAGTTAGAGTGCTATATTCGGCTGTGCCGAATCTTAGATACCCTCCACCAGCTACTTTTATGTTATTACTTTTCTAATTGATCAAATATTTGTAGAAATAAGTTTTCTCATGTCTTTAATGGAAAAAAATCCCAAAAGTTAAATTTATTAAAATTCCAAGATTTATTGAACATTATAAATTTAGTAATTTGCATGTATGTATGTATACGTGTGAAAGATTTAAAGATTTTCAAAATACAAATACATATATAATTATGTTCTACACAAAATTTTGTTCAACACAAATTGATAATGCTCTTTAAATACGGTTAAAGTGCTTTTAGGGGCAGGACCTAATATAGGAGAAATATAAGTATACAAAACTAATATTTTTGCTAAATTATGTATCAATAGCTTAATTTGGTAATAAGTAATGTGCGTTTAAGAGATTTTCGTAAAAGGACTTTGTATGGGAGCTATGTCCAATTATGTATATAAAGACAAAATTCCAGAATTTTGTATCTATATCGTTACTTGGTAATAAATATTGTGAATCTAAGCGATTTTCTGGACCTAGTATGAGAGCTATGACCAAATATGGACCGATCGTAAAACAATTTTATAGTGAATTTATGTATACAAGAGCAATATTTTTGATAAATGTATGGATATCAATATTTGGTTATGAGTTATGTGCGTTTTTTCTGATTTTCGGAAGGGAATTTTGCGTGTGTGTGTTTTTCTAAGAGGGACCTTGTGTAGGAGCTATGATCAATTATGGACCGATCAGAAAAACATTTCATAATATTATTTCTCTGTATATGAGCAACACTTGTGCCAAACTTTATATAGATATTTTAATTTAGTAATGAGTTATGTGCGTTTTAGTTATTTTCGGGAGAAGACCTTGTATTGGAGCTATGACCAGTTATAGACCGATGGAAAAAAATTTCTTAGTAATATTCTTTGTATATGATCAATACTTGTACCAAATTTTATATGGATATCTTAATTAAATAATGATTTGTACGTGTTTAAGTGTTTTTCGGAAGGGGAACCAATATGTGAGCTATGACCAATTATGGACCGATCGGAAAAAGATTTCGTGGTAGTATTCCTTTATGTGAGAACAATGCCTGCAACAAATTTTATATGGATATCTTAATTTACTAATGAATTATGTGCGTTTAGGTGATTTTCGGGAGGGGACCTTGTATGGGAGCTATGACCAAATATGGACCGATCCAAAAAATCTTTCATTGTAATATTTCTGTATATAAAAGCAATACTAGTACCAAATTTTATATCGATATTTTGATTTACTAATGAGTTATGCGGGTTCAACTGATTTTCGGGAGGAGACCTTGTATGGGAGCTATGACCATTATGGACCGATCCAAATAAACTTTCATGGTTATATTTCTGTATATAAGAGCAATGCTTGTACCAAATTTTATATGGATACCTTAATTAAGAAATGAGTTATATGCGTTTTAGTTATTTTCCGGAGGGGACCTTGTATGGGAGCTATGACCAATTATGGACCGATCCAAAAAAAGCTTTCATTGTAATATTCCTGTATATAAGATAAATATTTGGACCAAACCTTATAGCGATATCTTAATTTGGTAATGAGTTATGCGGGTTTAACTGATTTTCGGGAGGGGACCTTGTATGGGAGCTATGACCAATTACGGACCGATCCAAAAAAACTTTCATTGTAATATTTCTGTATATAAGAGCAATACTTGTACCAAATTTTATATTGATATCTTAATTAAGTAATGAGTTATGCGTGTTTAAGTGATTTTCGGGAGGGGACCTTGTATGGGAGCTATAACCAAATATGGACCGATCCAAAAAATCTTTCATTGTAATATTTCTGTATATAAAAGCAATACTTGTACCAAATTTTATATCGATATATTGATTTACTAATGAGCTATGCGGGTTTAACTGATTTTCGGGAGGGGACCTTGTATGGGAGCTATGACCAATTATGGACCGATCCAAGAAAGCTTTCATTGTAATATTTCTGTATATAAAAGCAATACTTGTACTAAATTTTATGTCGGTATCTTGATTTACTAATGAGTTATGCGGGTTTAACTGATTTTCGGGAGGGGACCTTGTATGGGAGCTATGACCAATTATGGACCGATCCAAGAAAGCTTTCATTGTAATATTTCTGTATATAAAAGCAATACTTGTACCAAATTTTATATCGATATATTGATTTACTAATGAGTTATGCGGGTTTAACTGATTTTCGGGAGGGGACCTTGTATGGGAGCTATGACCAATTATGGACCCATTCAAAAAAAATTTCCTTTGTATAAATTCTATTGTCATAAAATTTTAATTTCTAAAATTTTGTGAAGATATCGACATTACGACGGAAGTTATTAACAAAAAACCAAATTTCCGGGAATTTGTACTTTTGTATGGGAGGTATATGAAATTGTGGACCGATTCTAGCGATTTTACGCAGAGATTAAGCTCTTGTGTGAAAACGAATGTATGCCGATTTTTATGGAATTATCTTGCATAGTTTTCGAGAAAATTACATCAGAATGTGTAAAAAATGCTTATTTTTTCGAGGTTGTTTCAAATTTTGATTCATAACTTTTCCCGATGTGAACCGATTTTGCCCATTTTAAATACCAAACAACTAAGGAAAACGAAGAACATTTTGGGTGAATTTGGTTAAATTCTATTGCTTCGTTTTAACGTGAGCGTGTTTTACACAGATAGACGGACAGACGGACATAGCTAGATCGACTCAGAATTTGATAAGGACCTAGAATATATATACTTTGTTGGGTCTTAGATGAATATTTCTTGGTGTTACACACGGAATGACAAAGTTATATATACCCTCTATCACCACTGATGGTGGTGGAGGGTATAAAAATCTGGGTAATTTTTTTAATATGGACTTAAATGAGGACTTTGTTGGGTCTATTATGGATCGAACATTTCCAATTTAAAAAATTAATTGAATTTCATAAGGTGGATATGTACTATATCTTTTTTGTTTTTGTCATTCAGTTTCTAACACATCGAAATATTCGTCTAAGTTTTATAAAATTATATATATTCTGGGCCCTTATTTGATCCTAAGACGATCTGGCCATGTCCGTTTGCTTGTCTGTTGAAAACACGATAAAGTCCAAACGGGAATAGCAAGATAGCTAAAATTTTGCACAGAAGTTTTTATTTGATGCATTTTATTTGGCATTGAAAATAGGCAAAATTGATCTACGATTTCGCCTAGCTCCCATAACGCACATAACTATCTAAAAGAAGCGTATATAGCCATGAAAATCGGCATAAACATGTTTTTTAAGAACCTTAATCATGCTGTAAGTTTTATATGGATTTGAACACAATTAAGCCGATCCCTTATAAGATCCCCTTTAAAAAACTACAAAATTCGACATAACAAGTTAGAGTGCTATATTCGGCTGTGCCAAATCTTAAATACCCTCCACCAGCTACTTTTATGTTATTACTTTTCTAATTGATCAAATATTTGTAGAAATAAGTTTTCTCATGTCTTTAATAGAAAAATTTAAATCTAGTAATTTGCATGTATGAATGTGTGTGAAAGATTTAGAGATCTTCAAAATACAAATACATATATAATTTTGTTCAACATAAATTAATAATGCTATTTAAATACGGTTAAAGCGCTTTTAGGGGCTGGACCTAGTATAGGAGAAATATAAGTATACAAAACTAATATTTTTGCCAAATTATGTATCAATAGCTTAATTTGGTAATAAATAATGTGCGTATAAGAGATTTTCGTAAAAGGATTTTGTATGGGAGCTATGTACAATTATGTATATAAAGACAAAATTTCAGAATTCTGTACCTATATTATTACTTGGTAATAAATATTGTGATTCTAAGTGATTTTCTAGACCTAGTATGAGAGCTTTGACCAAATATAGACCGGTCATAAAACAATTTTATAGTGAATTAATGTATATAAGAGCAATATTTTTGATAAATGTATGGATATGAATATTTGGTTATGAGTTATGTGCGTTTTTTCTGATTTTCGGAAGGGAACCTTGTATGTGTGTTTTTCTAAAAGGGACCTTATATGAGTGCTATGATCAATTGTGGACCGACCGAAAAAACATTTCACAATATTATTTATCTGTATATGAGCAACACTTGTGCCAAACTTTATATGGATGAGTTTAGTAATGAGTTATGTGCGTTTTAGTTATTTTCGGGAGGGGAACTTGTATGGGAGCTATGACCAGTTATAGACCGATGGAAAAAAAATGTCCTAGTAATATTTTTGTGTATATGATCATTACTTGTACCAAATTTTATATGGATATGTTAATTAAGTAATGAGTCATACGTGTTTGAGTGTTTTTCGGAAGGGGAACATTTATGGGAGCTATGACCAATTATGGACCGATCGGAAAAAGATTTCGTGGTAATATTTCATTATGTGAGAACAATGCTTGCAAAAAATTGTATATCTTGTACCAAACTTCATATCGATATCTTAATTTAGTAGTGATTTTCGGGAGCGGACCTTGTATGAGAGCTATGACCAATTATGGACCGATCCAAAAAAGCTTTCACTGTAAAATTTTTGTATATAAGAGCAATACTTGTATCAAATTTTATATCGATATCTTAATTTTGTAATGAGTTATGCGCGTTTAAGTGATTTTCGGGAGAGAACCTTGTATGGGAACTATGACCAATTATGGACCGATCCAAAAAAAACTTTCATTGTAATATTTCTGTATATAAGAGCAATACATGTACCAAATTTTATATCGATATCTTAATTTAGCAATGAGTTATTTGCGTTTAAGTGATTTTCGGGAGGGGACCTTGTATGGGAGCTATGACCAAATATGGACCGATCCTAAGAAACTTAAATGGATATATTTCTGTATATAAAAGCAATACCTGTACCATATTTTATATCGATATCTTAATTTAGTAATGTGTTATGTGCGTTAAAGTGAATTTCTGGACGGGACCTTGTATGGGAGCTATGACCAAATATGGACCGATCCAAAGGAACTTCCATGGTTATATTTCTGTATACAAAAGCAATACTTGTACCAAATTTTATATCGATATCTTAATTTAGTAATGAGTTATGTGCGTTTAAGTGATTTTCGGGAGGGGACCTTGTATAAGAGCTATGACCAAATATGGACCGATCAAAAGAAACTTCCACGGTTATATTTCTGTATATAAAAGCAATGCTTGTACCAAATTTTATATCGATATATTAATTTAGTAATGAGTTATGCGGGTTTAACGGATTTTCGGGAGGGGTCCTTGTATGAGAGCTATGACCAATTATGGACCCATCCAAAAAATTTTTCCTCTGAATAAATTCCATTGTCATAAAATTTTAATTTCTAAAATTTTGTAAAGATATCGACATAACGACGGAAGTTATTAACAAAAAACCAAATTTCCGGGAATATCTACTTTTTTATGGGAGGTATAAGAAATTGTGGACCGATTCTGGCGATTTTATGCAGAGATTAAGCTCTTATATGGAAACGAATGTGTGCCAAATTCTATGGAATTATCTTGAATATTTTTCGAGAAAATTACATCAAAATGTGTAAAAAATGCTAATTTTTTTCGAGGTTGTTTCAAATTTTGATTCATAACTTTTCCCGATGTGAATCGATTTTGCCCATTTTCAATACCAAACTGCTTAGGATAACAATAAATATTTTCAGTGAATTTGGTTGATGTCCTTGGCTTAGTTTTAACGTGAGCGTGTTTTAGGCAGACAGACGGACAGACGGACAGACAGACGGACATAGCTAAATCGACTCATAATTTCATAAGGACCAAGAATATATATACTTTGTTGGGTCTCAGATGAATATTTCTTGGTGTTACACACGGAATGACAAAGTTATATATACCCTCTATCACCACTGATGGTGGTGGAAGGTATAAAAAAAGTTTTTTTTTAAGACAAAATCTCTCTGCTAAACAATATGAGAATCGATGCATTATTGACTCTATTCACCATATAAGACTCCCTAAAAAAAGACTTCAACGCTCATTTAAAAATAGGAGTACAGCGATTCAATCAACGAAATTTATTGTTAACTATATTGTAAAAAATTATAAATTCGTTCATGTAATTGACTTTTGGATATCGGTAGTAAGAAATTATAGTCAGGCGAGGCCGACCGAAATACCCTACACCTTTTACAAAAATGAAACGTGATTTAGTTGTCATAATAAAGCATTTAAGTTGGATTGTATCTTGCCTCAGATATACTAAAGCCGTTTATTGTTGAATAAAATTGTGGACATTTAAGTGACATTTTGATGGGGGCTCTTTATAGGGGCTACGGTTATATGAGGCTCTATAATTATAGAATTCGTGAGGGTCATCAAGTCTAGTATAGAACATGGTTTTGCAGACTTTTGTCGCGATATGAGTATATTATCAGTATATTAAAACCTCTATTCGGCGGGTTCAGTTGTATGGGGGCTGGGTGAAAATATTGATCGATGTTAACCATTTTCAATAGGCTTCGTACACGGTACCATAGAAAATCATGTGCGACATTTCATTGAATTATCTTTAAAATTGTATTATAGTTGTATGGGGTCTAGGTGAAATAATGGACCGATCTTAACCTTTTTCAATAGGCTTTGTTCCGGGAATAATAGAAGATCATGTACCAAATTTTATTGAATTATCTTCAAAATTGCTACCTGTAGTTTGATTACAACGTTCGCATGGACGGACGGACAGAATGACGGACGGACGGACATAGCTAAATTGACTCAGAAAATAATTCTGAGACGATTGATATAATTTAAGGTTGGTTTGGGACCAATATTAATGTGCGTTACAAACATCAGCAGAAACCCAATAAACATTTCCACTAAAGTGGTGTAGGGTATAGAAAGTACAGTATTGCGTTACTGATATTTTAAACCAATATTTTAAACCTATAAAGACATTTTCTGATTGGAGATAGTGTCAATTATTGGCCGATCCTCATTAAATTTTGTAAAAATATTGGTCTTATACCCACCCTGAAGTATATCGATCGACTCAGAATCACTTTCTTAGCTATGTCCGTCCGTCCATGTGAGCCTTGTAATCAAACTACAGGTCGTTGATGTTTGTAACGCACAAAAATTTTGGTCTTACACCCACCCTGAAGAATACCGATCAACTCAGAATCACTTTCTTAGCTATGTCCGTCCGGACATGTGAAATTTGTAATCAAACTACAGGTCGCTGATGTTTGTAAGGCACAAAAATATTAGTCAGAATCACTTTCTGAGTCTATTGAGCCATGTCCGCCCGTCCGTCCTTCTGTCCGGCTGGCTGTCCAAGTAAACCTTGTGCGCAAAGTATAGGCCGGTAAGAACTTTTGAGTTCATAATTATGTCAAATATTGTAGTATCTCTTAGTTCTTTATACATCTTAATAATACTACCGATTTTCGTAATAATCGCACTTTATTTGATCCTAGCCTCCATACAAAGACCCTTTTAGAAAATTACTTGAGGGTCAATAATTCACTTATACGATAAAATAAAGCATACATAAACCTAAAGTAAACGAAAAGCCATGTGCTAAAATTTGTATGGATAGGTCCATATTTACCCTTGCCTTCATATAACCTCTCTTTTAGAAAATCACTATTTTCAACAATTTTTTAAATTATTTCGGAATTAAGTTAAACAACTTAAATACTTTATTTTTAACATAATCAATGGTGTAGGGTATCATATGGTCGGCCATGTCCGAAATATAATTAGGTATTGCGATAATGGGATCTATGACCACTAATAGACCAATTCAAAACATTTTAGCAGAATGTGCACATGACGATTTTTATTCGGACCGATCAGAAAAAATTCGTGTAATGTAAACTACATTTATGTTGAATTTTTATACCCACCATCAAAAAAGAGGGGGGGTATATTGATTTTGTCATTTCGTGTGTAACACATCGAAATATTGCTCTAAGACCCCATAAAGTATATGTATTCTGGAACCTCGTAAGATTGTTGGCACGATAGCGTCCACAAAATTAGAGATATTGAGATGAAATTTTCCCAAAATATTTACTGATCAGAAATTTTTGGTATTGAAAATGGGCAAAATCGGTCAACGATTTCACATAGCCCCCGTACAAATGTACCCCCGGAATATTGTATAAGTAGCATCAAATATTCACAAATTCGTTGTTTATGAAGCAAATACCACAAAATTTCGCATAGGTCAGTTTTTTGACGTCTGAAAAATAATTCTGCATTATTGACCCTACCTTCCATATAACGTCCCCTTCAGAAAATGACTTTAACGCTCATTATTCGCTTAAAAATACAAGTATAGCGATGAAATTTGACATAAGGAAGTTTCTTACTAGCCAAAACCTCTCTATGAAATTTTATGTGGATCGGTCTATAATTGACCCTACCCCCCATATAAGGTCCCCTTCAGAAAATGACTTCAACGCTCATTACTGTCTTAAAAATGGGAATATAGCGATGAAATTCGACACAAATAAGTTTCATGTAAGCCAATATCTCTCAGCCAAATTTTATGTATATCGGTCCATAATTGACCCTACCGCCCATATAAGGTCCCCTTCAGAAAATGACTTTAACGCTCATTACTGGCTTAAACAAATGAATATAGCGATGAAATTTGATATAAGTAAGTGTCTTACCAGCCAAAATAACTTTATGAAATTTTATGTGGATCGGTCCATAATTGACCCTACCGCCCATATAAGGTTTCCTTCAGAAAACGACTTTAACGTTAATTACGGGCGTAAAAATACGAATATAGCGAACAAATTTGACATTAGTATGTATCTAAGGAATCAAAACCTTTCCACCAAATTTTATGTAGATCGGTCTATAATTGACCCTACCCCCCATAAAAGGTCCTCTCCAAAAAATACTTTAACGATCGTTACTGCCTTAAAAATACGAGTATAGCGATGAAATTTCACGGAAGTAAGTTTTTCACAAGCCAAAATCTCTTTACCAAATTTTATGAGGAACAGGCCTTAATTGACCCTACCCCCAACATAAGTTCCCTATCAGAAAAATACTTTAAGGCCCATTATTGGCTTAAAAATACGAGTATAGTAATAATTCGACTCAATTAAGTTCCTTGCTAGTCAAAAACTCTTAACATAATTTTATGTGGATCGAGCCTTACTTTACCTACTCCCATATAATGTCCCCATCAAAAAATTAATTACTGGACTAAAAAACGAGTAAAGCAATGAAATTTGATATAAACATGACCTGTAGGAGCCAAGATCGTCCTACAATCTATAATTATGGACGCTACCCCCATATAAGGCCCCTTTAGAAAATGACTTTAAAGCTCAGTAGTGAACTTTATATGGGGGTCAATTATAGACCGATACTTATAAAATTCTATGAATAGTTTTATGTTCTCATAGAACATATTTTTGCCGAATTTCACTACTAATGATGCTTCTCAGGTTTGAGCGATAAAGTCATTTTCTGAAGGGGACTTTATATGGGGGTGGATCAGTTATGAACCGATCCTTATAAAATTCTACGAAGACATTTATGTCCCCATAAAACATGTTTGTGCCGAATTTAACTGCTGTTGATGCTTCTCTTAGCCAGTTATGATCGATAAAGTCATTTTCTGAAGGGGACTTTGTATGGGGGGTTGGTTCAATTATGGACCGATACTTATAAAATTCGACAAAGAGATTTATATTTTCATAAGACATGTTTTTGCCAAATTTCACTGCTATTGATGCTTCTGTTAGCCAGTTATGGGCGATAAAGACATTTTCTGAAGGAGTCCTTATATGGGTACTAGGCGAAATCGTGGACCGATATTGCCCATTTTCAATTCCAAACAAACTGCATAAACTATATGTATCTGTGCAAAATTTCAGCTCGCTACCTACTTCCATTTGGACCCTATCGTGTTTTCAACAGACAGACAGACGGACATGGCTAGATCGTCTTAGAATCTAATAAGGACCCGGAATATATATACTTTTATGGGTCTAAGACGAATATTTCAATGTGTAACAAACAGAATGACAAAAACTATATCCCCATCTTTTTTGATGGTGGGTATAAACAGATAATTTAGTTAAAATTTTTAACCGTGAGCGTATGAGTAATTTTCTGAAGAGGACCTTTATACTCATAAAATTTTGTACATAGATTTCGTTTGTATAGAACCCTGTTTATGCAAAATTAAAAAAAATTCGTTCCTGAAGGGAACCTTTTATAGGGGCTAGGGTCAGTTATAGTTCAGTCCTCATTAAATTCGGAATGAAGAGCTATGTTACTAAGTATAAATATTTTTATGTCGGTTTTCAGCGCTGTACTAGTAATTTTCTGAATTTTCATCAGCAAATTTTCTAAAGTTGATCTTATACCCTCATAACTTTTTGTAGACTGATTTTGGTTCATATAAAACATGATTTCATTTATTATCATAGTTGTACTCGCATTTTTATACCAGTAATAATAATGTAATTTTATAATTGGGGCTTATATGGGGGTATGGTGAATTACCGACGCATTCTGCATGAAATTCGGAGCGAATTTCATAACCGTATTTCATAACTCATATTTTTAAACCAGTAATGATCGTTTAAGTAATTTTCTGAAGGTGCCATTATATATGAACCGATCCACATACAATTTGGTAGAGAGATTTTGGCTCGCGAGAAACTTTCTTACTTGTATCACATTTTATCGCTATACTCGCATTTTTAAACCAGCAATGAGCGCTAAAGTAATATTCTGAAGGAAACCTTGTATGGGCGGTAAAGTAAATTATGGATCGATCCTTCCTAAATTTGTTGGCGAGATTGTAGCTAGCATTAAACTTATGTAACTTACTTATTCCGAATTTCATCGCTTTACTCGCATTTTTGGGCCAGTAATGAATGTTAAAGTAATTTTTTGAATTTATATCGGCGTAGGGTCAATTATGGACTCATCCTCAAAAAATTTGGCAGAAAGATTTTGGCTTATATGTCGAATTTCATCGCTTCTAAAGCAGTTATGCCCGTTAAAGCTGTTTTCAGGAGGTCATCTTGTATGGGAGCTATCCGAAAAAGTTGATCGATATGGTTCATTTTCAATACCAAACAAATCTTAGCAATAGGGAATATTTATACAAAATGCCTAGCTCTTCTCGTGTGGTTCCTATTGTGATTTTAACAGACAGACGGACGGACATGGGTAGATCGTCTTAGAATTTAATAAGGACCCGGAATGTATATACTTTTATGGGTCTATGACCAATATTTCAATGTGTTACAAACGGAATGACAAAATGATTATATACCCCCCATCTTTTTTGATGGTGGGTATAAAAATAAGATAGGGGGATGAATTTTTTTTAAATATTATCTATTAATCAGAAATGTTTGGTATTAAAAACATGCAAAATTGGTCAACGATTGGGATCGGTTCATATTTGACACTTCCCCTTATATAAGGTTTCCATCAGAAAATTACTTTAACGCTCATGGCTTTTAAATATGAGTCCGGGATGAAATTCAACATGAATATGATTTGTATAATAATATAATTTGTATGAACATTTTTAGAGATCGGTCCATATGTAATTTCCAATTGTATTTCAGAAATGTTCATTTGTATTTCAGAATTACTAATTCCAATATATTTTAGAAATTTCTAATTGCATTTCAGAACTTTCCATTTGTAGTTCAAAATTTTCAATTTGAATTTCAGAAATTTTATATGAAAATTCTATTTACAATTTCTGAAATAGGAATGGAAAATTCTAAAACTCAAATGGAAATTTCTGAAATAAAATTGGAAATTTCTGAAATACAATTGGAATTAATTTGTAAGTTAAATTTAAATTTTCTGAAATAATAATGGAAAATTCTGAAATACAAATTAAATTTTTTGAAATACAATTAGAAATTTCTGAAATATAATTAGATATTTCTGAAATAAAAAAAAAACATAATTCTGAAATATAATTAAACTTTTCTGAAATATTAAATATAATTTTGAAATACAATTGGATATTTCTGAAAATAATTAGAATTTAATACTCTTACTTGTTTTTCATAACTTTAATTTGTTCACATTTCGAAAACTCTGAGGTATAGTCAGTATTAGTAAATAACAAAGTATATTATTTTAAAAGTCAAATGCTGTATATTTTATATCATTTTTTAACTCACCAATACAAACAAAGAACTAAAGTACAAATTTCAAATGTAACGTTTATCGTCATATAAAAAGTTTCATCACTGTTGATTTCTCACTAATACCAACAAAGAAAAAACGCCAAAATTTCAAATTTAACGTATTTTTTCATGAAAATCGACCAACACTGTTATCCAAATCTACTACTATTTCACAAAAAAATCCCTTAAAAAGTGTAGAAGTGGGAACAGTTTATTTTACACTTCAGCTCTCTTAAAACTGCGCAAGAAATTGGAATACTCTTAAAAGGATATGTTAACAGTCCTTGGAGATTAGGCAATAACACAACAATTTTGTATGAAATCCACATAGAACATAATAAATGTTCGTTGATATCAACCACTTGTTTGACAACACGTTTTATAGATTTTTGGGACTAGGACTAGAAAACTATTGTTAAACATCATGTCGAGTACTTATTTTAATTAAATTGTTATTTCATGAAATGTCTTTTCTTTTATTAGTATTTATTGCTGTTGCAGTTTAGTATACAAAACAAATTAGTTCATTTTAAGGGCAATTTGTACTGTTTGTTCTATTTTTAAGTTAAGTTGTAAAATACATAATTATGTACTTAGTATAAGACTTATTTTTACTACGATTAAGTTGTTGTAAATCAACTTAATTGTAGTAAATATTAATTTAATTTACAACAGATTTAAAAATGTACTTTCTTTTATTTCAACGCCATCTAATCAAGGATCTGCAATGCGGACCAGGTTGTCAATTTTTGTTTTTAAAACTAAACAAAACAAGTTTTTAACTCCTTATTTGCAAGTACTTATTTAAGTAGCGATTTGTATGTAAGTGTAGTAAGTACTTGCTCCAGTTTTATCACCGTGTTAAAATATGACTTAAAGCTGATGACGAAGTAGTGAAAAGTGGCTGATTTAGCTTTAGCTTTTTAACCTTTTCCCTTGTGTTTATCAACTCTAAACATTAAACATAAAAGCAATGTCATCACTTCAATCTAATCAGTTATTTAGGAATTCAGATTTATTACTCTCTTTCAAAATTCTCACATTTGGTTGAAGTATTTAAATTATCAAAGTTTTTGTCATAGTAAGTAGTAAGTAGCTCTTGTCATAGTAAGACACTCGAATATGAAATCCTATTAGACCTGGTTCACACTGGGAAACTTTTGTTGGGAAACTTCTGATTTTGTGTGTGAGAGAAAGCGATAGTTGATATTTCTTTCTCTTTCTCTCACACACAAAAATCAAAAGACTAGTGTGAACCAGGTCTTAGTATATCGGCAAGTAGTGGCCATTGAATTATTTATTTGATTGATTAACGGGGCATTTGCCTGAATCCCTAAAAGAACACTTGAGACAGACCACAACGTTGTCACAAGCTTTTACTGGGCAACATTATCCTACAAAGAATAACCCTTTAAAAATCTCGGAAATATACTACCAAATTTGCTCATTCGAAATTCTCACAATTCTCTAAAGTTCTTTAACTATCAAAACTCTTGTCATAGTAAGTAGTTCCTTTTCGGAATGGAGACATCATACTGAGTACTTACTATGATCCTATGAGTATTCCGAAAGATTGAGCTGATCAATTACTTGATTTAATAGCGTTCCATTTACGTGAACTCCAATTCACACTTGATGCAGTGACATGCCTCTTACTGTTGAGGTAGACCACATAGATCAACGTTGTCAAGAGCTATTATTAACCAACATCATTCTCAAAAGACTCACTTTAATGAATTTGTTTTTGGCAATAGCATTGAGACGCAATCGAAGACCAACATATGAACTAATATTAATCAGGACATCTTTTTCATGGCAAGATTTAGTCATAAAGGAATATAGATTATCATATCGTGGTCCAATATCTTATTGTCAACCAGATCTCCTACATTACTGGCATCGTAAACTGCATAGCAGAGATCTTCCCAGTGTCTTCTTCCGGCAACAACAATATGGCGACTCTTTTCCTTTTCCATCATCTAGCTTCTCTTTCCTCGTTTTTCTCGGCTTCTTTTGAGATATCCTTACCTTCGAGGTTGGTTTCGCCGACATGTTCGTCTTTGAAATATCTTGCTTGGCCTTGTCACACTTATTCGTAGGATTCTGATTTAAGGTTCTTTTGAGTGAAGTGTGACTTTGCTCCGACTGTGTATTTGAAGATGGGCAACTCAATTTCTTTTTAGGTTTATTCTCAGTTGTCAACTCGCGTGGGAACATGATACTCTTTGCCTAAGATCTTGTGTGAGAGTAATTTTTCAATTGGACTAACTATGTTTTTTTGAAGCATCTTTTTCAACATCTTCCTTAGTGCTCCAGAGGGTCTTTTCTTAATAATAGATAGCTTAGCTAAGCTATCTCTTACCTCTTTCACCAATTGCCCTATTTCATCCTTTTTGGAATTTACTGTAATGGTATTGTTATTATCATCTGAGGATTTAAAGTCGGAACCTTTACCTATATTTGAAGGCAATGGTAGCTTAGAGTTCTTTTCGAGTACATCCTTCTTTTGCACTCCTATGTTTTTGCCAAAGGCGTGATGTACACCTGACGCATTGTTCGCCAGGTACCCACGTCCTTAGTAGTATTTTGCTCACGATGGTAGGATGACGACGAAACGTGATTTGTAAGTAAATCAACATTTGCCGACGATATTTGGTTATTTATACCCTGCACCGTAACTATTATCCTTTTATTTTTATTTTCCATGTTTGTTTTTTTCCAGTTTTTTGGTCTGCGCGATGGTGGAAAATTTGCCCTCCCTCAGCTTGAGTAAAACTAAAGCTGGGGGAGGTCCATCACCATCTGCATTTAAAGTCGTTTTAAGTTATGAGTTAGGATAGAAGAATTAAATAAGGTTAAACCTCTTTCAGATTGGACTTTCAGATGAACTTTATAAATAGAGGAGTTTTTGCGTTGTTAGTTAGAATATCTGAAATATGAACCAAAATAGTTTTTTAATTGTTCAGGGCAAAGAAACCCGAGGATCAAGGTTATAGGGATCTTAGTCACTGAGTTTCGACATTTTTTAAATTTTGTTTAATTATTTATACAAACCAATTTAAGTAAAATAATTTGTAAAATTTCGAAACCATGGTCCTATTTATTTAAATCTTTAAATTGTTAGCAATAATTTAAAACATAGATATAAAATTATTATCAGCTTTAACTTAAACCACTTTGCAAACAATATTTTATAGAACACAATCTCATTATAATATTGCATAAAATAGAAGATAAAAAGAAAAAAACAATATTTTTCTTAGTTATTTTTAGCTTAAAAATTTTTTAATATGCAAATTCTGAGGTTAATGTGCTTTCCTTTTTCTATTTTCTGCTTTCAAGCACAATTGACTATACAATAGATACATACATATACCCCATGGTATATGTAGATAAATATGTATATACCTAGGGCTATGTTGTATGTGTATTAAAGCATTGCCTACTTAAAGGTGTTATAATTAAGGAAAAACTATTGCCTACTTTTAGTGGTGGATAGGTTGGCAGTTTGGTAGCATCAAAAGCATTTGCATACTTTTGCGTTTTAATTAAAAAACAGAGACTACATACGTAGATATATTTTGTTTAAAATTTATAGATTTATTTTTTCCTATATAAAGAAATATAATAAAGTTCATTGCACTTAGTTACCTTGAAAGCCTCTACGAAAAATATAATAAAATTATATTTAATACAAAAATTTTAAGTAGCAATAGGGCAATGAAGAGGGCTACAGAGAAAGAGAGAGAGAGAGTGATATTGAGGGGAAAAAAAACTAACTGCATTTGTTGTATGCTGCATTTGTGTTAGCTCAATTAATAAAATATAGCCTACTTTACGGATAAGTTATCAACAAAGTACATTAGTATTAGCTTTTGTAAACTTTAGGCGTAACCGACAACAAAATCCCTAAAGCATACAACAAACACAAATATATAGTATATAGCAACTATAACACATTAAATGTATTTAGCCTAGTCGTATATAAATATGTCTAACATATGCATTTACATACAGACATTTTAACTATATGTACTTATATATTAAATACATATATTTGCTTGTTTTTATGCCCCCCAGTAAATGATGAATATGACGTTTTGCTACAACTGTTTGTACTTTGTGCCTATGTACATATGTATATGTAGTATGTATGTACAGCTGATGATGTTGATGTAGCCTGATGATGAGAAAGTACGATGCCAATAGTTTGTGTACAATTTTCACACAAAAAGTGTATAGAACATTCAACAAACTCAAAACTTAACTATTACATGAAACTAAACAGCAAAGAATGAACAATTTTAGCATTAGCAGTGCAATGTACACACATACATATGCATGTATGTGAAAGAAGCAGCTGTAAGTGTGCCATCGATTTTTGTTGCTGTAAAATGTTTGTGCTTGTATGAATGTGACATAGTGTAAAACAAGCATACTATAAATACTTGTATAAAATTAATAATATGGTAGTATATTTATTTATTACTCAAATTATTAGTGACTCCCTATTTCGAAATTTTAGTCCAATGTAAATTTTGGTTTTATTCGACCGCGTACAGGAGAGAGCGAATATTACTTATAAGTGTAGAATTTTACTGTTCAATAGTTTTTTTACACATGATCAAAAATGATATATTAATCTAATATATATAAAAGTATATATATTCTGTGTCCTTATTCTAATTCTTACACGATCTAGCCATGCCCGTCCGTCTGTCTGACAGTCGAAAACACTATAGAGTTCAAATAAATGTAGCTTGCGATTTTGCACAAATATTTTATATTGATGTAGTTCGCTTGATGTTGAAAACGAGCAATATCGGCCCATCTCCTAACCCCTATATAAGTCCCCTTATAACCCCTATATATGTAAGTCCCTTCAGTATTGCGTAGACAATTTTAACATCCATAAGAATAGTTTTGGACAAAATATGCGGAAAGGCATTAATGGGTCTGAGAAATTTTGTCCGAGCGACCATACTTTCAATATGATTATTTTGTACAAAAAGTGCGTGGGCTAGTAGCAGAGGCCGTGACACTTCCCATCATTCCCCGACAGTCGTTTCTACGTATAGGAATGACCCGATATTATACACAACTTCTTTACTGGACGTAACCTAAAACTATCAACAGCGAAGTCTTCAGCAACACTTTTCACCACCTGGACGAAGGATAGTTTTGGTCTAAATAAGCGGAAAGGCTTTATTGGGTGTGGTCACGCCCATATTAAGAAAATATTAAATCAATATATTTGAGAAAATATATCAGTTAAAGTTTTAAAATTTTGTCGGAGCGACTATACTTTCAATATGATTATTTAGTACAAAAAGTGGGCGGGCTGGCAGCAAAATTCGTGACACCTCCCATTTTTCCACGATAACCGATTTCACATACCGCAATGATCCGATATTATACACAACTTTCTTAGTGGACGTAACCTAAAACTATCACCAGCGAAGTCTTCAGCAATACGTTTTCATCAGCAACACGTTTTCATCACCTGGATGAGGAAGGTAAACTTAATTATAGTCATCGTAGTCGATGAAACACAAATACCGACTGTGAACTAACCATAGATTTTGGGGGTCATCTTTGACAGCTTATGCCACTGCAATCACGCACAGATTGAGAAGTAGAAACTAGTTCCTCAAAGCGCTTCAGTGTGGTCTCCTTCGCTGAGTGATATCCAGTGGATAAATGCTACCCTACTGTAGCATTTATCCACTGAAGGACTGTAACGGGCTGCATGCAAATAACTTAGGAACACCACCTACAAAAGGAATCGAAGGTTCTCCCAGTCAAGGAATATAATGTCATGCTTACTAAAGAGTTCCTCCTAGAATGTCAATGGAGGAGTCATCCATGCTCAATGCTCAATGGTCCTGCATAGATTCGTCCCGTCCCTAATATATGCCTAGCATGTGGTCAGGGTCTCCATGATACCCCGGATTAAAAATCGTACTGTTTAAGATGTTACAACAACAACAGCTCCCACACTAATTAAATACGAAAATTCTTGGAAACTACTAGGATAAGTATCTTCAAATAACGAATTAAAAAGGTTGGAATTTTATCAGGGGTGGGGGTTTACGTATTGATCAGTTCTTTTTGGACTCATAACATCAATGTATAATTTTATTCAAACCCGCAAAATTTCCTGTAGAATATATTTGTATTCAATATAATAGATAATTTCATTTATATCATATAAAACTAGATCGAATTTAACATCGCCCTAATGTAAACAAACATTAAAACAACTGAAACAATACATACACACACACTTGTATGACACAGTAGTCAACAAATATATTGCCTGCACTTAGGCGCAATAAATTAAACTGTTAAGCGGTACTTTAAAGGACTTAAAACTAACATAGAGAACTTTTTTAAGTTTAGGGGGCGGTGCAAGTACATACATACTTATATACATTTGTACGATTGTAAAAATATTGAAAGTATAGAAATAAAGAAAAAGTATAAAATGAAAACTAGCAAGAAACACAAAAAGAAAGTGACATTGGTAAAGTTTCATTTCCGGTATTTACTTTAACCCCTTTGTTAGTCTATATATGTATATAGTTTTTCTATTTTTTTAAACATTTGTTTTCAGTTAGAATTCAGTAACTTTTTCTGTTTTGATTTGTTTGAATCATTTTGTTCCATTTAGCTATACAATATAGTTGTTGTATATGAATGTTTTGTTCATTGCTAACGAAAGATTTACTCAATGGTTTCCAATTCAAAAACAACAAAATGATGCTTGAAGCTGAAAGCTTGAATAAAAATAAAAAAGTTCAAGTATACAGATATAAATAAATATAGTACGAGTAAGTAGGTATGTATGTATGTCAATGAAGTATGTATGGTGTGTGTGGGGCTATATAAGAGTACCCTACTAAACCAAAATCTACCACTTTTGTGTTTGATTTTGATTTCCATTTTACTGTTGGGTTTGTTGTTTCATTCTGTTGCAGTTGATGTTATACTTACTAGTTGCAGTTGTTGTTGTTGTTCCCATTCTTGTTGTTGCTGAACACCGAGGTTATGTTTTGATTTTCTATGAATTTCAATGACATTGCCTGACTGACTGAATGACTACTTGCCTGCTGCCTTCCTACTGTTTGCTTGCCTGGCTATGACTGCCTATGACGAAACCCAGTGGGAAATTTAATATTCATTTACATTTAATGTATGAGAAGTTAGTCTTTAAGATTAATTCCTTGAATTAAGTTTTCTATTAAATGAAATACAGACTTGAGCAATTACTTCACTAGAAAGCTGCATAGCTTCGGAATGGAAATCTTTGGAAATAAACGATTTATCGCATCAAAAACAAGATGGATTACACTTAATTTGGGGCCTCGATGTTTAAAGATTTAGATTTTAAGATTGTATTGCTTTTGTGAACCATACCTGTACGTATACGTGTTATGGATTTATAGATATTACAAATATTAAGTATGCGCCCTGAAGTATTTTTAACACGTAAAAAAGTAAGTTTTGAAAGTTTTTTGCTTTGAAATGTTAACAATATATGTTCCTTATTTTGGTGTTTTATCACGTAGTGGTTTTACCCTGAAATAATAGTTATCAATGTATAAAGTCTCCAGTTTTTAGAAAAATTTCCAAATGGTATGTTTCTGCCTCACTGCACTACTACCGAAACACTACTCATATACATACATATATACACACACATAGAACCAAACTTGAGCACAATTATTGCCACTGATTGCATTTGCATTTTGAATGAATTGAATTGGATTTGTTTATTTTTAGTTTTTTTTTCTTTCTTGTTTTTTAATTTTTGCTAGATGTGGGTGTTTGGGTCTGTATGTGGTTTAAACATTTTATACTCTCTTCTCCTTGTAGTTGTTGTTAGTTGTATCCATCTTGTAATTTAGTAAGGATTTGCTATGGTAGTTGTAATTTATGAATTTACAACCAGAAAGAAAAAACGAATAAAACTAGAGAGGAAGAAAAAAACACAACCCAACTAATAATATGAAACAACAGTAATCGCATAAGTAGAAACTTAAGATAACAAGTGTAGATTGTAGTTGAAATAGGATTACAGTACAAATGTTTGTAATTCGTCTGTTCATTGTTTAGTTATTTTTTTTCTTGACGGACCATTAAGTGCTATTGGTTCTATAGCTAATATTAAGTAGTAAGATATACATATAAAGCAAAAAAAAAAAAAAAATTAAAATTGATTTTAAAGATTAATCCCCATATTCATAAATGCATAATAAAGTTATTGGTGGTTTAATGTGGGAATTTAGTATTTATTTTTTGGTATTCCATGAATCACTTTCAGCAATTTAAAATTAAAATTTGTTAAAGTTATAATTGATAGCGCTAGGCTCCAACTAGGGTTCTATATTGAAGATAAAAAGGAACAGAAATATACCATCGTCTATTTAAATACAACACTAACTTCCTGGCAGAAGTCTAAGAAATAATGCGTAAATTGGATTAAAGTAAATATTGTAAATAGTGGGGTTAATATATCGACCGATTACAAAAGGCAATTAGGTCGCTATTAGGTATCTCTAAGCTGTAGTCGGAAATGAAAGAGCGAATTGACTTTTTTTAATGGGAAGGCGAACATGAAGCCATTCGACAAAACGAGTGCTGAGTTAAAAATATGGGTTAGAGAATTTAACATGGCCTCATGGAATATTGAAACGTTGGATAAAATCTCAAACAGGGGTATTTCTTCGAAATAACATCAATTCCAAGATACTTCGATCTAACTTTGACGAATTCCTGACAGTGGCAAAAACTGCTCTAGAGTTGCACTGTCCTCTACGCATGCTCTACGTACGTCTAAATCCGCGAATCCACTTTTGCATAAATGTGATCGTAATCCTGTGTGTCCACTCAGAATACGTACTATCATACTAACTTAAGACTTGCTCATTGTGAGGAGATTTTTCTCCTTTCTCTCATCAGGGTCATCCCATAGGATTCTCGTGGTTATATCCAAAGTTTCATTATTCCAAGAAGTGTTATGGATTTCTCTCACCCACATTTTTAGTTCAGCTTTTGTTGCGTCAATTAATTGCCTCGAGCTCCCTTCCCTTTAAAGCTATTACATTCGATCTTTCGTTACCGACTACTCCCGAGTGGCTGGTACCCATATGATGTGAACCTTATCTCTAGGAGAGAATTCAGTCAAAGCTTTCATACAATCCAATACGGTCTTAGATTTAGTTCTATCTCCTTATATCGCCCTAATTGCCTTCGTACTTCTGCGTGGAAGCTTGTGTTATGATTTGGTAAACGGTGGTATATTTCTGCTTTTAGATCTTCAATATAGATCCCTAGTCCCACTTTATCCCCCAATTTAGAACCATCCGTGTAACGACGGATTTATACTGGTATTTGCTCTAATGTTCCGCTTGACCAAGATATTTTATCTGGGATCAGCCTTTTAAAGTTTCCGACATATTGTGTGTCTGGTATACGATCAGGCACACCCGATGATTGTGTTTTATCTTCCAATGTGTCCAGTATACATTGATGACGTGCTCTATAACCTTTTGGCCATCTCATCTAAAGTAAAGAGCCGTTTGGCTGTAAGCACTGCCTCATATCTTAAATACGTTTCAATCGGTGGAATATCTAGCAACTTTTCCAGAGCCTTGGTTGAAGAAGTACACATGTCACCACTTATACCCAAGCAGCTGAACTCTCTGTAGTAGTTTGATATTGCACTTTTTGTCTAAAGCAGTCCGCCAGATTATTGAAGCATAAGCTTGATTTGGTCTAATTAAACTTTTATAAAGCCTATTTGTCATAGTAGGATTAAGACCCCATTTCATGCCTATAGTTCTCCTACAAATTGCCCAGCACCGATTTACTTTGTTTGTTAATTATTTAAAATGTTGGACTTTTTTGTAAATAAAGCTACATATGAGTTAACTAGTTCATGGAAACATAGTTTGATTTAGAAGTGACAACGATACAAATACAACAAGAGCTTATAAAATTGTTGGAAGTTTTAGTAAAATCTATTTACATTGAAGTGTTTATGAACACTTTTTCTCACTCGACTTATTATTTCTTTATGGTATTTTTGATCTTATTGATTTCTTAAGGTCTCGACTGAAATTCGAATCGATTCTGAATAAGTTATTATTGAAATAATTTTTACTTCTAATCGTTTCTCGTAAATACTTATTTAATTGTTCATCTACATATGCATCAAAACAGTTATGCGGACTGTAGCATCATTGCATTGGTCGCGGGATATGAAACGGATTTAAATGACTTGTTTAAGTCCATAATACCGGCAATTAATGACATGATCTCATTCTACACTGATAGCTTCTTTGAAAAACTGTATCTTCTGTTGTCTCTTCAATTATCTGACAACTGTATGGCCTTTCTGGCAGAGATATATGTCATCGATGCAGTCGCAAGAACAATCCAGGAACTTAATACTGAAAATTCGACTATTCATGGACAGTCTTGAATTAATTAAGGCTCTTAACTTAATTGAAATATCATCTCAATTGTATTCAAACATTGGTTTAACTCTTGTGCAAACGAAGTGAGGCTGTACTCAGCTTGTCAATTATCAGCATTTGTAGAATATCGAGACTGCTCTGGCCAACTCTGTCAGAGGATAGTATTTTCTTGTCCTTTAGTATCACGATTGGGCTTCTTACGGGTATAATTACTGGACACTGTGTGATTGGATTTAGCTACTGTAGAAGCTGTTTGCATGAGTAAGAAGAAGATTTGGTACAACACCTTTTATGTGATTACCCAGCCTGACATGATCACTGACTACTTTATCAAATATCTATTTTGATCGCAAATGATCGAGTTTTGTATTTTTGCATTATGGGACCATATTGATCACCACTTTGTCAGTGATCTTTATTCATTCATAGCCAAGTATTTTTTATATTTGAAGTTTTCATCAGATCTAGCATGGAAGCTAATATGAACAAATCTCTTAAAGGTTTTTAAAGATTTAATCACACTAGCACCTTAGACTCTGAGTATGTTGCACTATCTCCCTCGTTTCAAGTTTAGTGAAATCTCTATCCAACTTATGGTTGTGAACACAGTGGCTCTAATTATTTTAATTATCCTTGGATATTTGAACATTGTATGCTAGGCTGGTACATAAAATACTTATACGTATAAATGAGAAAGCACCACAATTTATGACTGCGAACGTTATTACACGATTTATTCACTTTTATATCGTTTATATTGTAGATATTAACTTTATTTGTAGTCTATAGAAAATATGATGCTCCATTAAATTTTTATAGTACGGAAATGTAAGAAGGAAAACGTATAAGAAAACTTGTAAACGAAAATTAATAACATAATTTTATTATCAGATTTTTTTTTATATTTTCCTTTTCATTTAGTTAATTTCCCATCTTTAACACTTTAATGGTAAAAACGTAAAATGTACAAACATGTATGTGGTAGGGTTTTTATAAAGTGGGAATTCTGGGGACAAATGTATGAATATTACTTGAGGTTAAGAATGGATGAATTGTGCCTTTGTGAAATGAGTGTTATAGACATAAATCATTAGTCTACAACAACAGTGCAGACTATAGTTCTGAGTACCACTGGATCTACTTTGGAGGTTGTCAAGGTGTTTGAGTGTGGTAGTATAAAGTGCTTAGCTTTTCATAAAATCTATATCCGAAGAAAAGGCTACTCGCATTTGGCCTTGAGATCTCGGTAATAAGCATTAGTCCATCCATTAGCAGATATCGATGACTTGTTCAACCTCTTCAATATGAAAGGATTATATTTTTATAAGCTCAATGAAATGTACTTGTAACTATTAAGCCGCTGACAAGCTTACAAGCTTGAGATACTAATTTATAAATATATTGAAAATAAGTCGAATGAGATATAATTAAAATCTGGCGATAACTTCATAATGTTTGAAAGTAAGAGTGTGGTATTCTGGTTCAATTCAAGGCTTCTTTTTACTAGATAGCTTTTCGAAAATTGCTAGGATTTTGGGTAGTCTTGGTTTTATTGCAAATTCAATGAAATAATAATGAAATGTGTCCTCGGTCTTTCCATTTAGTAATTTAGCATAATCTGGTAACACGGGAACCGGTCAAATATCAAAGGAGTTTCATATTGTATTTTGTCCTGGTTATTAGATATGTCTTTTCGGGGTGAACGTAGTGGCTGTGATTAAAACCCAACATATGTGTCAGAGAAAAGTGGTTTATATAGCGATACATAGTAATGTCTACGACTCGGAATAAGTTCCCCGTATATAAGTGTGTTCGTTAGAATAAGCTTAGGAAAATAGTAGGTAGGTGTCGAGTCTATACGATAAGGAGTGGATATAGTAGTATACGAGTTAAACTCATCCGTATAGCTATAGTGAGTGTCTTTTCACAAGTCTATAACTCGGAGTTAGTACAATGATGTTACTCGGAATGAGTTTAATGATGCTATCGAAAAAAAGACATCCCATAGAAGAGTGATTGTATGAATAAACATATGTAAAGGTCAGGTAGGTGTCAAGTCTATATGATAAAGGGTCATTTAGCTATAGTCAGTGTACCATATTTTTATACCCTCCACCACCATCAGTGGTGATAGAGGGTATATATAACTTTGTCATTCCGTGTGCAACACCAAGAAATATTCATCTGAGACCCAACAAAGTATATATATTCTGGGTCCTTATCAAATTCTGAGTCGATCTAGCTATGTCCGTCTGTCCGTCTGTCTGTGTAAAACACGCTCACGATAAAACGAAGCAATAGAAGTTAACCAAATTCACCTAAAATGTTCTTTGTTTTCCTAAATTGTTTGGTATTGAAAATGGGCTATATCGGTTCACATCGGGAAAAGTTATGAATCAAAATTTGAAACAACCTCGAAAAAAATAGGCATTTTTTACATATTCTGATGTAATTTTCTCGAAAACTATGAAAGGTAATTCCATAAAAATTGGCATACGTTCGTTTCCACACAAGAGCTTAATCTCTGCGTAAAATCGCCAGAATCGGTCCACAATTTCATATACCTCCCATACAAAAGTACAAATTCCCGGAAATTTGGTTTTTTGTTAATAACTTCCGTCGTAATGTTGATATCTTCACAAAATTTTAGAAATTAAAATTTTATGACAATAGAATTTATTCAGAGGAAAAATTTTTTAGATGGGTCCATAATTGGTCATAGCTCCCATACAAGGTCCCCTCCCGAAAATCACTTAAACGCGCATAACTCATTAGTAAATTAAGATATCGATATAAAATTTGGTACAAGTATAGCTCTTATATACAGAAATATTACAATGAAAAATTTTATGGATCGGTTCATATTTGGTCATAGCTCCCATACAAGGTCCCCTCCCGAAAATCACTTAAACACGCATAACTCATTACTAAATTAAGATATCGTATTTGGTCGTAGCTCCCTTACAAGGTCCCCTCTTGAAAATTACTTAAACGCACATAACTCATTACTAAATTAAGATATCGATATAAAATTTGGTACAAGTATTGCTCTTATATACAGAAATATTACAATGAAAGCTTTTTTGGATCGGTCCACAATTGGTCATAGCTCCCATACAAGGTCCCCTCCCGAAAATCAGTTAAACCCGCATAACTCATTACCAAATTAAGATATCGATATAAAGTTTGGTCCAAATATTTATTTTATATACAGGAATATTACAATGAAAGCTTTTTTTTTGGATCGGTACATAATTGGTCATAGCTCCCATACAAGGTCCCCTCCCGAAAATAACTAAAACGCACATAACTCATTTCTTAATTAAGGTATCCATATAAAATTTGATACAAGTTTTGCTCTTATATACAGAAATATAACCATGAAAGTTTATTTGTATTGGTCATAGCTCCCATACAAGGTCCCCTCCCGAAAATCAGTTAAACCCGCATAACTCATTAGTAAATCAAGATATCGATATAAAATTTGGTACTAGTATTGCTTTTATATACAGAAATGTTACAATGAAAGATTTTTTGGATCGGTTCATATTTGGTCATAGCTCCCATACAAGGTCCACTCCCGAAAACCACTTAAACGCACATAATTCATTACTAAATTAAGATATCCATATAAAATTTGTTGCAAGCATTGTTCTCACATAAAGGAATACTACCACGAAATATTTTTCCGATCGGTCCATAATTGGTCATAGCTCCCATATTAGTTCCCCTTACGAAAAGCACTTAAACACGTACAAATCATTACTTAATTAAGATATCCATATACAATTTGGTACAAGTATTGATCATATACAAAAAATATTACTAAGAAATTTTTTTCCATCGGTCTATATCTGGTCATAGCTCCCATACAAGGTCTTCTCCCGAAAATAACTAAAACGCACATAACTCATTACTAAATTAAAATACCCATATAAAGTTTGGCACAAGTGTTGCTCATATACAGAGAAATAATATTATGAAATGTTTTTCTGATCGGTCCATAAAATAAAATTGTTTTACAATCGGTCCATATTTGGTCATAGCTCTCATACTAGGTCCAGAAAATCACTTAGATTCACAATATTTATTACCAAGTAATGATATAGATACAGAATTCTGAATCTTTGTCAAACACAAATTTTGAAATACGTGTGGAATTTCATCTTACTATGTCATTAGACTTTACGTACGTAAAGTGTGATCGCTTGAACGATCCTTAAGGAAATATATTTTGGTTTTAGCTTTCTCAATTTTTAGTAAAGAACATTTTCAAATGCTTTGAAGTGTTTAAATTATGGTTTAAAGGAAAAAATTATTAAAAATCCGAAATCTTAAATATTAATATTTCTTATTGCTTAGTTGCTAATTTTAAAGGTAATTTTTTACCACTCAAGCCCAAAGAATTTTGAAAAGGGAGATAATATGTGGTTTTGGTAAATTTTGTGAAAGTTGTTCTGAATTATATAGTTTAAATGTAGATTTAAATTTCGACACATTCATTTCAGGGGTAAAAAGCAAAGACAATATTAATTGATTTATAGATTTAATATTAAAAATCATTTAAACACCCTGGCAACGCCGGGTATAAAAAGTTAGTTAATCTCTATTTCTTCCCGCTATCGAGGTTAGAGCGATCTTGGCTAAACCTACAATTAGGGTGTCCTGCTACATGAGGATTACAATAATTATCTTCTAATTCTTTCCGGCTTTGTCTATCGATTAGGGCATCCTGCTACTTGAGGATTATAAAAATTCACTTTTATCTATATATATAAAATTCTAACGTTACTGACTGACTGAATGACTGATTGACTGATTCATCATCGCACAGCCTAAACGGTTAAAGCTAAAGAGCTGAAATTTGGACAGATCCACTAAGACGTGATTTTTGGAAATTCGAATGTTTAGGGGGTAAAAAGGGTAAAAACGGGTAAAATCGGTAACCTCATATCTCCTAAACTAGAAAAGATACAAAAATAGTTTAAAGCTTATCGTCGTTCATTTAAAAAATAAGCGGACAGGTGTCTGTACTTTTTTAAATTCGGCCCCTTTAGGAAATAAACGGTAAAAACTGTATTTTGGTACTTTTTTTGCACCCCATGTATCTTTTAAACCAGTGAACATTCAAAAAAATATTTTTGACTCCTTCATAACTTGACAAAAATAAAAATATAATTTAGTACTTTTTGGTTATTCGGATGTTTAAGGGGTGAAAATTGTACCTATTTTTGGTACTTTTTTCATAAAACATTGATTTTGGTTTATTAACTTATATACATATAATAACGTAATAACAGGCTTCCACTTACGATTTTGGAATAGAATTTTTATTTCGTTAATGGGTAGAAAAAAAGTACCAAAAGGGGTAAAAACTGGAAATTTGATTTTATTCAAACACAATGATCCAATTTAGATTTAGAAACACTAAATATGCTAATGAGGTGTTATTTGGAAACCGGTACCAAGTGATATTTTTTGGTACTTTTTCATTCTCCATCTGGTAGTTTTTGAGTTTTCTTTGATATTGAAATCGAAACATGAAATTAATAATAAAGAGATTTTGGTACTTTTTCGTTCTACACAGGTATTTTCTTTAAAATTAAACCTAGAAGCATGAAATAAGCATGTAGAGCCCGGAGTAAGTGAGAATCTATAAAAGGGGACTTTTTGGTACTTTTTCGTACTTCGACTGGTACTTTTGAATTTTCTATAATATTGAACCTAGAAACATGAAATTAAGCATGTAGAGCACGTAGTAAATGAGAATCTACAAAAGCGGACTTTTTGGTACTTTTTTGTTTTACAAAAGGTACTTTTTGAGTTTTCTATAAAATTTAACCTAGAAAAATGAAATTAAGCATGTAAAGCCCGGAGTAAATGAGAATCTATAAAAGGGGACTTTTTGGTACTTTTTCGTTCTTCAAAAGGTACTTTTTGAATTTCCTATATATTTGAACCTAGAAACATGAAATTAAGTATGTAGAGGATGGATTAAGTGAGAACCTATAAAAGGGGACTTTTGGTACTTTTTCGTTCTTCAAAAGGAACTTTTTTGATTTTTGTATAATATTGAACCTAGGAACATGAAATTAAGCATGTAGAGCCCGGATTAAGTGAGGACCTATAAAAGGGGACTTTTTGGTACTTTTCCGTTCTTTAAAAGGTACATTTTGAATTTTCTATAATATTGAACCTATAAACATGAAATTAAGCGTTTAGATCCTGGATTAAGTGAGAACCTATAAAAGGGCACTTTTTAGTACTTTTCGTCATCAATAAGGGTACTTTTTGTGTTTTTTATAATATTGATCCTAGAAACATGAAATTAAGCATGTGGAGCCCGGAGTTAATTAGAATCTATAAAAGCAATCAGGGACTTGAGTGAATGAAAATTTAAACTGGAATATTTTCTGGTACTTTTTGAATTTTCTATAATATTGAACTTAGGAACATGAAATTAAATAAAATAGGTCCTTTGGTACTTTTTCGTACTTCACTGGTACTGGTACTTTTAGAGCTTTCTAAAATATTGAATATATAAACATAAAATTAAAACACGCAGTACCCCAATTGAACGAAAATTGAAAGCATACTCTGGTACTTTTTTGTTCTTTTACTAATACTTTTCGAATTTTCTATAATATTGAACCTAAAAACATTTAATTGGACATGTAGCTTCCTGATTGTATAAAAATCTTTATGCGATTTTTTTTGGTTTCTGGTTGAAAATTTATATATGCGTCATCTGATTTAATGAAAATATATAAAAAGGCACTGTCTGGTACTTTTTCGTTCTTCAGCTGTTTTTTCTAATTTTTTCTAAAATGAGACAGAGACAGTCAAAAGACGGTCAAAAATAGTCAAAGGATGGTAATCTCCAAATGGGTTCTTGGAAGTCAGTCAAGTGTCTACTCTTTAGAATACTATGGGACATCAATGTGACGATTGACCCGAAAGATATAAATTTGAGTCAACCAAAGATTGGTAAAATAACTACTTTCGGAAGTACAAAAAAAAAAACAAGTAAGAGTAAAAAAGTATATTCTCCATTAAAGACATGAGAAAACTTATTTCTACAAATATTTGATCAATTAGAAAAGTAATAACATAAAAGTAGCTGGTGGAGGGTATCTAAGATTCGGCACAGCCGAATCTTAGATACCCTCCAGCGCGGCTGGAAAAATATTACCGGCGGCGCGCCGCTGATAAGGAATGGAATCACACATGTATTTCAAAAATAAATTCAGCAATTTGAACGGAGTTGCCACTATTTTAAATTATTATTGCAAAATTGTTGCGGCACAATATTGTCCTAATATTAAAATTGTGAAAACTACTATAAATGTTAATTTTTCTGCAGAAAAAACTTATATAGAGACCGGTTTCTATATAACAGACTTTTATACAGAGATTTTTCAATATAATAAACGCTTATAAGGTCAATTTCTGAAGAAAAGTTTAAATTGACTAGACAATTTAGCCGCCGACGATATTTTCTATAATAAGCCGCCGCCGATCATTTTACATCGGCTTGTATCTCTGACTTAGAGGAGTGCATGCATATCGACTGGACCGAATCATTTACAAAAATTGCCACCGGTGGTAAGATCTCCAAAGATCTCACATTGTCGACGAAAAATACCACTGTGAATATACCATGAGAAAAAGCTTTCGAGATTTGGAAAATCCCAACCTATTTATCTGCTCTTAATGCTTGTGTAAAATCCATCTCTGATATATCGGCTCTATGACGCTACTAAATAAGTTTCAGTCTTTTGAGCCAAGTCAAGAAAAGTTCCCGAAAATTCCCAAGAATTTATATAAGTCTCGGCAATTATAAACCCTATTATTAGTACATGATCTTTGTATGCATTTGTGTTTATGTAAGTTATTAATGTTGTTTTTACACTAATCATGTTGTTATTGTCTTAAACGAAGGAAGTTTAATGTCTATGTTTGTAGATGTAATGTTGGTTTTATATGTATGTGTGTCTAAAAGTCATACTTATACATAGACACATAGAGACATTGTTATTAACTTTTTCATTTATCATAAAAAAATTACACATATAAACATACATACACCCTCATCCTTGTATGCATGTATATAAATATGTACTAGTATTAAATATTTAAGTACTATATAAGGTAAGAGATCAGTCTAACTAGAGACTAAAACTTTGTAAAATTTAAGAAATTAACTATTAAACGAAAATAATTTTTTATAAAAAAAAATACTTAAAAAACCTAAGAATGATAAAAGTTCATTAATATGACTTTACCCTAGTCAAGTTCATCTTAGTCCTTTTCCACGCACATATATGTCTAAAAGTTTATATTTTTATGATTTTTTGTGCTTAGAAATAAATGTGTATGTATGGATGTAATCACACACATATTAGTATATTCAAACATGCATCTTTAATTCCTGCTGTTTAAGAATTTATGTAGTGGCACTAATTTTTGTACTTTTAAAACATTCAACTAATCCTTCCAACTCACTTACTCGACTCTAGCTTACTCTATCCACCTAACCATTCGCCTGGCTGCACTTACTCTTACCTCAATCATTATTTGAATGAGTCCTTTGCTTTAGAGCGTGTGTGTTTGTTGATTTTTCTCATTTTTTGGTTTTCTTGTTTAATTTCAGATTTCATCTTGTTGGCTGTATGAATGGATGTGATGGGGCGTGGATGGTGTAAGACACAATCAAAAATCCTACACATATTCAAGCATATATAGAATAAACAGTTGGAAGGTCTTTTGTTGTTGTTGTTGGTGGTGGTGTTGATCGCACGTTGTGTTTGGTAATCTGTGTTAAATTACTGGAAATTACTACCAACACTAAGTGCGTGATATGAGAATTCATACAAATACAATAGCTATACATACATAAACCCCCTATACATTTACATACAAAAGTGTAAGTGTATGTAGAGAAAAAGAAAAAATATATATATTTATACGTTTAACCTTTACGAGTGATTTTTTGTTGTTTATTTTTATGCTTATCCTTTGTATCCTTACATTTGTATGTACCTAAATGTGTGTGTGTGTGTGCGTTTATGAATGTATAAATATTTTTCATTAGTTTTTACTGTTTGCCTTTGATTGTACTTTGTTCGGAAGTTTGAGTAGGTAGTTGCTTTTGTAGGTTTTGATTTTTGCAATTCCTAATTTTATTCTCAGTTCCAGTTTAAGGCACAGTAGGACATTTTCCGTATTATTTACTAGGAAACATCGAGCAGTAAATGTTCGAAATTAGTGTTTTTATTTATTTTAATTACTTAAGTCCAGTCGGAATTAGTTGTGAAAAGCTTTGCACATTTGTCAAAAGGAAATAGGAATTGCCAGATGTTAAAATTAGCACACATGGGATTTATTTTTAGTGACATATTCTGAAAAGGGAGGGGAATTTAAGTAATTAAGAGCTGCATGAGGGATGATCAAATCATAACTGAATAATCAATCGTTTTGGATTGGCCCAAAAAATACGGTTAAAGTCTGTCTTAGCGTAACGCCTCTGTTGGAAAAACAGATTAACATATTATGAATCGGCTAAGAATGAAAGTGACGAAAATTCGACTTTAGTTTAAGCCAAGGCCCTCTTGGCTAAATTGAACGATTGCAGTGTTCTGAAAAGGGGCAACTCCTATATAGCCGAAGACAAAATTTCTAAACTAAGTCTCAGCAATTATAAGGCCTTGTAGTGAGGTTTATAAGAATCTACCGGTTGATAGGAGCATCAGTTCAAATTTTAAAGGCTCAACATTGATGCTCTTTCAACTCATATCCAAACCCTTATATGGTACATTAATATACATCTGTAGGGGCTTGACAGGGCAGTGTTTTGAAAAGTTGCAACTTCAGTAGAAGACACTAGAAACTTCCGAAAGAAAGTTTTATAGTAAAGACGATAAGAAACCCCCGATTAACAGGAGCGGCAGTGATGGTGCCACCTTCTAGGTATAATTGGATATTATGATATTTTGAAAGATGATGCTGCTAGTGTGTGCAAACAAATTATCTCCTAAAATAAAAAACAAGTAAGAGTTTTATATTCAGCTATGCCGAATCTTATATACCCTTCACCATGGTGTGTTAAAAAAGTATCAAAAACTCCTCTTTCAAATCACTTACTTCGGGCTGAACATACTTAGTTTCATGTTTCTAGATTCAATATTATAGAAAATTCAAAAAGTACCTTAAAAATACCAATAAGTTCAAGTTTTCCGGTTGTCACCTAATTCTAACTCTACATATTTAATATTATGCTTCTAGGTTCAATATTATAGGAAATTCAAAAAGTGCCTCTTGCAAAACGAAAAAGTACCAAAGAATTCCCATCGATTTGTTTTCGTCTAATCCGGTTTCTACATGCTTAATTTCAGGTTCTAAGTTCATTATTATACTTAAAAAACGAAAAAATACCAAGAAGTTAATTTTGTCGGTTCTCACCTAATTCCGACTCTACATACTAAATTTCATGTTTCTGGGTTCATTATAGAAAACTCAAAAAGTACCTTTTGAAAAACGAAAAAGCACCAAAAAGTTCCCTTTTTTGGGTTCTCATCTAATTCCGAATCTACATACTTAATTTCATGTTCCTAGGTTCAATATTATAAAATATTCAAAAAGTACCTTTTGAAAAACGAAAATGTTCCAAAAAGTTCCCATTTATGAATTTTCACCTAATTCAGACAATACATACTTAATTTCATATTTCTAGGTTCAATATTATAGAAAATTCAAAAAGTACTTTTTGAAAAACGAAAAAGTACCAAAAACTTAAGCCAGGCTCCACATACTTAATTTCTTGTTTTTAGCCAATAACAACACACTAGTGCTGCTCTCGCTCTGCTTCTCTTGCTCTACTGCTCTGCTTTGTTTTTATAAACAGAGTACAATAATAAAATTTACCGTATGATTATGTATTTTGTTGTTTGCAATTTCTGTTTGAGCATGAGTAAAAAATTACAGTTTTTGATGAAATTTTCAGAGGTTGTCTCGGATTTTTGCTCATATCTCCGTTATTTATGAACCGATTTTGCTGATTTTAAATAGAGATCTTCCCAAAAGCATGTCTAACAGTATTATTGACGGATCTCGCCGGATCTCGCCGATATCTGGGGTCTTCTAAAAACTGATTTCAACAAACGTACAGACAGACGGACAGACAGACGGACATGGCTTAATCGACTCCGCTATCTATAAGGATCCAGAATATATATACTTTATAGGGTCGGAAAATTATATTTTAGAAATTACAAACGGAATGACAAACTTATATATACCCTTCTCACGAAGGTGAAGGGTATAATTATCTAAGTTAGCTAAGGAACTTTAAATGATATCACATGGATTAAAATTAGCGATTTATATAACTTTACTCGACTGTAGTCTGATAAAGGCCTAGCTGTATTTCTTCGCATTTGATGTATATGTATATCTTCCTTTTAAACTTTCAAACTAACTAACTAACTAACTAACTAACTAACTAACTAACTAACTAACTAACTAACTGACTTATTGACTAATTGACTAACTGACTAACTAACTAACTGACTAACTAACAAACTAACTGACTGACTAATTGACTAACAAACTAACTAACTAACTAACTAACTAACTAACTAACTAACTAACTAACTAACTAACCAACTTACTAACTAACTAACTAACTAACTAACTAACTAACTAACTAACTAACTAACTAACTAACTAACTAACTTACTAACTAACTAACTATCTAACTGACAATATCTTGCAATAGTAGCCCCGTTGTGCATTCCTGAACCATCAAATACCTCTGTTTTGACAACAGAGGTATTTGATGGTTCGAATAAGACAAATCTATATTTAATAACCAGACTTTCTTCAGAAGGCACAAGGACCTACTGTGATAAGTTGAGCATATTTAGATTAAAGTCAACCAACTCCACAGATACTTCAACCATTACTCTGTTCCTTTTTTCGACCTCTCAACAAATACAACTAAGGATCCCTTTCATCCATCATGTATCCGAAGAAACATCTCATTCCGAAACATAACCAATTTGTTCATGATAAGCTAAATTCCAAGGAAGTGAATTAATTGGCAAGGAAGTAAATTAATTTCAAATTAATATTTTACAGTGAATCAATCTTTTTAACCAAACATCCCCTTCCAGCAAATTTCGGTTTAAACCAAAGCCTTTATGTGGATCATTCTCATGGAAACTAGCCCTGAGGAGATTATCAAAAAGACAATCTGCCATTATCTAATACAGAATTATATTATAACTAAACTGCTGCTATATCGTTCCACCGTACACTGTTCTAAAGTAAATAGTATGCCAATTTATATTAAGGTAACAGTCGTAAGTCTTAAACTTAAAATAGTATATAGTTAGTAGTACTAAAAACTAGTACAATACACTAACGAATATACTATTCAACAAATATTCTTAAGCATGCATACATGTAAGTATATATATTTATATTGTTGTGTATAAATGTTTGTATATTTGTAAATTTCAAGTACTCGTTACCTCAGCAATTTCAACAACAATTTTCTCATATACATATGTATGTTAGTTAGTATGAGTGCGAACAATAAATACTAAATATACCTGTATATTGTATAGTTAAACTGAACACAGAATGTTGATGATGATGATGAAGGCTGTTGTTTTTCTAAATATTTTTATTGTTAACTTTTTCTTACGACGACTGTCTCGATATGTAGGTATTTAAATGTATTATTACACATATACATCGGGTTATAAAACTAAATGCACTTACTGGTGTTTCTTAAAAACTATGACTTAGATTTATTCTAAAAGAATGTTAAAGTTATTAAATAAAATAAAATGAAATTTTCATCAGTATTTTTTATGGAATTGCTTAAAACTAATTGTACTTATTTGTTTGACTCCAACTGTACTTGTTTAGAAGTAGTATGCGAGTAATTTTCATTATTTAATACTTTCTTCTTTCATACACCTACATGCATATCTATATGATAAAATAAACGAGGGTAAGCTGGAAAATTTTCTTTAACATAATATATTACTCAAATCCAGTAATACATGATTGCCAATTTTCTAAACCGCTCTCGTTTATTAATACTTTTGTTTATATACTTACATATGTACATATGTACATATGTTTGTGTGCATACAGGTTGTTCTTACTTCATACTTTCTAACAAGATGAAAAGAGGAAAGCAGCGATGAATAAGGAGTAAAAGATGAATATAACAATAAAAACAAAAAAAAAAAAAACAGCACGGTAATGATTTTAGTATGTTGTTGATTTTATTGTTCCTGTTTACTATTTTTGTTGTTGTTGTTTTAAACGGAAAACAAAATAGAATAGAATAAAAAATATATAAAAAATAAAATACTTAATAAAAAGCTTGGAAAAAAATTGCAATTGTTGTTTCCTTATATACCATGTAATTTAATAATGGATTTGATTAAGGAAATGCGAAATTCTATTAAAGCTACAGCAACAATAATGTAAATTTTATTTAATACTTTTTTTTTCTTTTTTTTTACATCATTCTCCCCCTTTTGTGTTAGATAAATAAACTTTTTATTTTCGTTCTTTATTACAACCAAATGTAAATTTTTGTGGGAAACTTTTATTTGTTCTTTGTATAGAATAAATTGTGTCTGTAGGTTAAAATAGATTTTAGTTAGTCAAAGTATATTTATGAACTAGATGAGGATTCTTTTTGTGTGTGTGAAAATGAAATGTGTGTAAGTTAATTATTGTTTATTTTTTTAAAAAGTTAAAATGGGTTTGTAAAATTTAAATTAACTTATGGACTTTTAAGTTAATTCAACACATGTAAAGTATTTTCTAATAAGAATTAATTAATTTCACTATTGCCTGCCAGCTTTGTTTGATGTGTAAACATAAGTGCAGTATACGTAATATAATAATTACAAATCACTCATACGCTCTGTGGTATGTATGTAGTACTTAAAAAATTGTATAGAAACCTATAAATATGTAAAAATTTAAATTTATTTAAAATATTTAATATTTTTTTTAATGAAATCATTAAATTTCCTTTTTTGTCTCTCCTCTAAAAATGTTTAAAATTCTTGTTACGCGCTTTTGCATTTAAGGTGATGATATGTAGTTATCATGGAGAAATAAGTTGGTATGTACGTTATTTGTGTTTATACATACATCAATTATTTCTATATGTTCTAATAGTCTGGTAATAGGGTATAAAATCATAATATATAAATGCATAAATTGCATATATTTTGCATATTTCCAACATTCTTATATCATATTTTGCATTTATTTTTTATTTTTCTAAAACAAATTGTTTTGTTTTCATATTCATTCACCAAATTTTATTAAAATTGCTTTACATTTTTAGAAATTTGTCTTTCTCGAGGTCGTGGTTCAGTTGAAGTGGTATTAAAGTACGTAAAACAGTTTTTAAAATCTTTTATATTTGTTGAATATCTATTTATATATATACCTTCACAAAGAAATATTTTTTGGTGCTTATTTTCCACATTTTACATATTTTCAGACATAGTTAGTTAGTAAGGTAGTTAGTTAGTTACTTAGTTAGTTACACATGAAATCCGAAGAAATACACCTAGACCTCTATCGGACCTATTGTGCACTACTTAACTAACTAACTAACTTAACTAGTTTCACGGGTGGAATTGAACCCACCACCTCCGGTCTACCACACTAGAACACTAACTACTAATCTACCGGAAGCCACAGACATACTTAAGCTATTTTTTTTTTAATAAAATTGTGGACATTTAAATCAAATTTTGAAGGGGGCTAGGGTCAAATGAGGCCCTATAATTTTAAAGTTCATGATAGTCATCTAGGCTAGTATAGAACTTGGTTTTGCAGCTTTTTGTCGAAATACGGGCATATTAAACATAGTTATGAACTTAAAAGCCCTATTCGGTAGGTTCATTTGTATGGGATCTAGGTGAACCATGTTAAAACCGTTTTCAATAGGCCTTGTCTACGCTACCATAAAATATCATGTGCCAGATTTCATTGAATTATATCAGTTGTATGGGACCATTTTCAACAGGCTTTTTCCCTGGGACAACAGATGATAATGTGCCAAATTTCATCGAATTATCTTTAAAATTGCGATCTGTGTTTTGATTATAAGGACAGACAGAAAGACAGACAGAAAGACAGACAGAAAGACAGACAGAAAGACAGACAGAAAGACAGACAGAAAGACAGACAGACAGACAGACAGACAGACAGACAGACAGACAGACAGACAGACAGACAGAAAGACAGACAGAAAGACAGACAGACAGAAAGACAGACAGAAAGACAGACAGAAAGACAGACAGAAAGACAGACAGAAAGACAGACAGAAAGACAGACAGAAAGACAGACAGAAAGACAGACAGAAAGACAGACAGAAAGATAGACAGAAAGACAGACAGAAAGACAGACAGAAAGATAGACAGGAAGACAGACAGACAAACAGACAGACTAAAGCGGTGTATAGTATGAACATTACTTCTTAATACATATTTTACAATTTCCAGATAATAAAAAAATTAATACTGCTACTAGAAAGCTCTTTTAATAAAAGACGCTCTTAGTCCCTTATTTACAATACAAATATTTTGAAAAATTAAAAAAAATTAACAACAAAATGCATTCTTTAAATCCAAGATAAATGGAAATTAAGAATGCAGTATCCTACATATTAGGGGAGCTACAAACTTCAAGGAAAATATATTATAATATAAGAACAATCAACATCTTTTGGAATGGATTGATTCAGCATACCTTTCTGAATCGTTGTAGTATTTGATATTAAAAATTTCAGAATATTAAAAAGGCTACCCTAATGTATAAGTGTAGGTAATGTATATGTATGCATAACATGTGAATTCATGTTATTTAAAGAAATAAAAAATTTTAGCTTCCATTATATATTTTCAGTCACTGGGTCTGGGTGCAAGTAAGTCTACTTGCAGAAATACATAATGGTCTGTGTCTGTGCTTTATTCCTCTTATTGGTACTTCGCTTTATTACGTAAATTCTTGGTTACTTTCATAATTTTGTTGGCTCTTAGACAATAATGCATAAAATATTTGCTGGCTAGTAATATTCTAAGTAAAAGAGGTCATATTTAATATATGTAAAAGGCGCATACCGACAAACTTTATTTTTTTTTTGTAAGAAATCCTCTAAGGAAAGCAAATAGTTTAGCATTCTCATTTACTAGGTTTGTTAAAACAATTAATATATATATTTTTTTGCAAAACACGCAAAATTAATATTTAGACAAATATTACTCATACTACGTGTAGTTTGTAATTACAATAAAAGTTAACCTTACAGTGGGCTAAACATTTATACATATTTTAAATAACTTACCTTCAAAAGAAATTAGAAATTACTTAAACATTTTTTTTATTTTTCCAAATATAGTCACGCTGTATAATTTTCCACTCAACAATTCTTTAATATAAATTGTTGTGCTGAAAAAAAACACACACACACAACGAATATAAACGTGTAATGTGTTCATAATAAGTATTTAAATTGCAAAAATATTTTCGTTTTGTTAGCAAAGATTTCCTTTGAAATTTATTTTCCGTTTTTTTTTTTCGTTTTCATGAATTTCAAAATTAACGTAAATTAACTAATTTTCCATTTGCATGTGTGTTGTACATTTTTTGGCATTTTTATGTAAATCCTTGTATAGAGGGAGAAAAAAAAAATAAACACAAATACAATTGTATTCTCGCTTCTCTTTGCACTTTTCTTTTATAAGAATTTTGTTGTGCTTTGCTAAGTAGCTTTTTAAATTTTATGTTAATTTTTTTAGATGTTTTTTCCTTTATTTTTTTTTCCAGTTTTTATTTATTTTGTGGAATGTGGCTGTATGTATGTACATATGTATGCTTATATGTTTGGGTGTTTTTCGCTTTATGGTTTGTTATTAAATATATGAATAAGTATATGTGTGAAATTTATTTTTGCCTTCATCCACTTCCAAATATTTCCGAGTTGTTTTCATATGTTTTTCAATTATGCTTTCATATTATGTTCATTTTTTCTTTTATGCAGAACACCATAAAACAGGAAATATAAATTTAGTCATTGTCTTTGTAACACATAGATCGCAGGACAGTACCGAAATACCTATCTAAACTATCATTTAGGCACCGAACGTCCACCCCATAGATTACAGTAAGACAGCAAAAAGTTTATGTTTATTTTTTATTTATCCACTTTCTTACTTACAAAGGAAACACTCAAGTAACGATTGTCTTCACCCTCGTTTACAAAGATAACATCCGTGACGAAAGACAAAATAGAGCCAACCAGGTGGATAGACGTAAATGAAACAAGTAAGAAATTAGAGTCGGGCTGGGTGAAATAATGGACCGATCTTAACCATTTTCAATAGGTTTCGTCCCTGGGATAATAGAAGATCATGTACCAAATTTTATTGAATTATCTTGATTAAAAGGTTAACATGGACAGACGGACGGATGGAAAGACGGACGGACAAAGCTAAATCGATTTAGAAGTAACGATTGTCTTCACTCTCGTTTACAAAGATAACATCCGTGACGAAAGACAAAATAGAGCCAACCAGGTGGTTAGACGTAAATGAAACAAGTAAGAAATTAGAGTCGGGATAGGTGAAATAATGGACCGATCTTAACCATTTTCAATAGGCTTCGTCCCTTGGACAATAGAAGATAATGTACCAAATTTCATTGAATTATATTGATTACAAGGTTAACATGGACAGACGGACGGACGGATGGAAAGACGGACGGATGGAAAGACGGACGGATGGACAGACGGACGGACAAAGCTAAATCGATTAAGAAAATTATTCTGAGCAGATTGGTGTACTATAAGGTGGGTATAAGACCAATATTATTGTGCGTTACAAACATCAGCACAAGCTCAATATACCCTCCCCACTAAAGTGGTGTAAGGTATAAAAATCATTGCATTTTTCGCATGCATAGACTCTGTGCCGAATTGCTGGAATATTTTTACGTTTTTTTAATAATCTTAAGGAATACTAGAGTCCGGAGTATTCTAGATCAATTCGAAGTGTTTTACGTGTTGACCTTATGTAACAGTGGTACTTTTACAACCATGCACTCTAAATTACACAGCACTGCTCCTTTATGCTTATTACTCGTCGGAGGCAATTAGTGTATATAGTCCAGCCGGTCCATAAACAAACACTTTGCTCAAGTATTCTAGATATCTAATCACTGTTGCTTAACTTTTAATAGCCAAAAACATCCCTTTCATTCTGGTATGATCAGCGTAAACTCTGAACCTACCTGAAAAAAGAAGGAAAATTAAAAGATATCAATTGTATAAGATACATCACCACATAATTCAACACTTTTAATTCACCCACAACACTCATTGATAAAACATTCGATACACAAGGTATACGGTTGGACAGGTGCCCACTTTACCGTGCATCATTTTTGTAACCAACAGCTGTATTACAGCTCCGAAGAGACATATATAATGATGGGAACATATGTATTGACAGGTCGTCCTCGCGATGCTTTCACTAGGCACACATTTGGTCCAGTTTGCCGCACGAATTTATGAATCTATCGAATATATTCGTAAAGTCATGCAAAATGTTGTACCTAAATGATGTACCTAGGAGATCAATTTATGATCCGCTTGGGCGTGGCACTCCTCTTCATCCTGGCATCTCATTCAGAAGTTATTACTTGGTAGGTTTAGTTTCCTGCATGCCCAACACCACCGCTAAGTTCAGAAGATTTACTCTTGGAATATAAAGAAGGGTCGGTGTTCTTTCTTACTGTACTGGAATCCAGTACAGTCCTATTGAAACCCTGGACTAAATTTTATAGAGTTTCCTTAATACTATATATATGAGCAAGTAGCGAATATGTATTATTCGTTATATTTGACAATAATATTCTTATTTATTTACATGTATGTTTTACATATAAACATAAGGATGTTTTTAAGCACATAAAGTACGAATATATTTATGTATATTTGGCATAATTATATGCTAATTTATGAATTTTGTTAAAAAAATTAATGAATATTTTATACATACTTACATGCATTATAAATACATACAGATGTATGTATGTACTTACTTATTATAAATACTTTCAAGTGTTCAAATCTTCATACACACATTTGTTTAGATTTGTGTATATACATACATATGTATGTATGTAAGTAATAATGTCAACCCAATTACCCATTAAACATTATATTTTTATGAGAAAATTCTACATAGTAAACCTTTTATAATTTCGAATTAATAAATAAATATTTTATATACAAATAACATAACTTTATTTCCTTTACATGCTGCAATATTTGATTATTTTTATATGTATTTATATACAATTAAATTTGTTTATTGGGTTATTTAAAATTTACATATACATATGTATTTAGGCATTTGTATGTGTATGTTAATAATTTAGTACATTAAGTATGAAAATATAAATATAAACATATTTCATATTATGATTTTTATTTTTACATAAATATTTAATTTTTATTTGACAAATTATATTGAGGCCTTTAAAGAAGCAACCCCACACTTATCAATTTTAAATTGCCAGGATGTTTGTTTATTTGAAGTACTATTTTATATCATACTTAAGTATACATCAATAGAGAGATGTCTTATTTATTTTGGTTACACTAATTAATGTCCTTTTGAAATGTGCTAAAAAAAAGAATTATTTAACTTTATTGCTTTGCTTATTTATTTTTATGGGAATTTTGTATCATTGCTGTGGTATGTCTTTGCTTTTGCTATTTTGTTTTTAATACCATGAAGGACAAAATTGAAGACATCTATTCTGAAGCTTAAGTTCGGTTATTGCTCATTTGCAGTTCAGTTCTAGTTCAGTTCTAGTTCAATTCTACGTCAGTTCTAGTTCAGTTCTAGTTCAGTTCTACTTCAGTTCTAGTTCAGTTCTAGTTCAGTTCTAGTTCAGTTCTAGTTCAGTTCTAGTTCAGTTCTAGTTCAGTTCTAGTTCAGTTCTAGTTCAGTTCTAGTTCAGTTCTAGTTCAGTTCTAGTTCAGTTCTAGTTCAGTTCTAGTTCAGTTCTAGTTCAGTTCTAGTTCAGTTCTAGTTCAGTTCTAGTTCAGTTCAGTTCTAGTTCAGTTCTTCTTCTACTTTAGTTCTAAATAGATCAGTACTTATTCAGTTTTCATATTACACTAAAATATCTAGGTTATGATGAATTATAAAAATGTCTGAATTTTTATATTGTTTTCATGTCAATTAACTCTTATCAACTTTATAATTTTATAATTAGAATTTAATTTAATAAAAACTTTTAATATAAATTTTTGTACCAAGTATTTAGTTGAAACAAAAATAAATATGCCCCAACAACATGAAACCATCTTTATTTTCAATCAATGCTAATGTTCTTACAACATCAAACCATTTCATTATTAAAAGAATATAAAAAAACAAAAAAATCCAGGGATCTATTATTATCATCAGTGACAAAACAAAAATGTTGTTCTAGGACCCAACACAAAACTGTGTCGATGTTATAAAAAATAACCTTGAAATGTTGGATGACCTTCTGTGGACAATAAGTGGAAGACAATAACGTCTAAATTCAAGCGCCAAACTATAAATTTTGAATTTTTGAATCTAACATAATGTTAAATAAGACCCGGAGAGAGCTGAAGAAAATGGATAAAATGTTTAAAAGGATACTCGCTCTTTGTAGAGTTGTTCTCATAGAGAGTAATAATAGTTTCCTGAGAGAGAATTTAATTGTATACTCTATATTCAGCAAATCTGACAAATTCTCGCTGCGCAAAAACTTAGACAAGATTTCCTAATTTGAGGTATCATCTGAAATACTGACGAAAACCACATTATTCTATTGCGTGTCTTGGCGTGAGGGAATGGTTTTAATGTTAAATGTTTTTAAGGCAAAGAATACATTTAAAGTCATGAAATATTTACAGAAATTACAAGAAATAAACAACAGCAGAAATAAACCCACCTTAAATAATGTAAAAAAATAAGCAGAAAAAATCATTAATATTGAGTGTAGAAAAAAAGGAATTTTTTCATATTGTTATTCTATTTTACAGTCTTACAGCTTAAAGTGTGTTTTTATGGGGCAAAGGTCTAGTGGCAAAACATTTTGTTTGTTTATCTATTTATATATTTTTAATGAAAATAAATTATAAATTAAAAAATTCTGAAAAACAAAGCAGCATTTGTGTTAAGTTTTTGGTCTAAAATAAATACAAAAATAATTTTGTTCGTTAAACCCAATTGACAGAACACAAGTATGAATGTAAAAATGTAGTAAAACCTTTGGTAACTGGTATCATACAATACCACAACATTACATTAGAATACTACACACATCATGTGCATGTGTAAGGATATCTATGACTTTTTTATTTTTACACTTAGGACAAATTTTACATAGTTTTAGTTCAGTTCAGTTCTGTTCTAGTTCTGCTCTAGTTCTGTTCTAGTTCTGTTCTAGTTCTGTTCTAGTTCTGTTCTAGTTCTGTTCTAGTTCTGTTCTAGTTCTGTTCTAGTTCTGTTCTTGTTCTGTTCTAGTTCTGTTCTAGTTCTGTTCTAGTTCTGTTCTAGTTATGTTCTAGTTCTGTTCTAGTTCTGTTCTAGTTCTGTTCTAGTTCTGTTTTAGTTCTGTTCTAGTTCTGTTCTAGTTCTGTTCTAGTTCTGTTCTACCTCGAACATAAAACTGTATTTATTTATTGCGTACATAAAGCCTTTAGTGTTTTTTTTTAAAGACCCATGTATATTTGTTGTAGTTTCAGTATGAATGAGTATAAATTACACACTTTTATAAAATATAGTTTTCGCCATAGTTGTTTTCGTTAGTTTAGCTTTTGGAAAAAGTTGAAAAACCTAATTTTTTTAGAAGTTTGTTGTTTTATTAGAGTGTTTGTTGTTGTAAGGGAGGGCTGAATAGTCTTGTACTATAGAGAGTTTCAACATCAATATGAATACAAGTAAATATTGTGGTACATACTTCTACAATTAAATAATATACAAGTATGAATAAACGTTGGTGTGGATTTGAATTTAAGTTTATGCTATTTTTTGCATTTTTATTTAGCAACCTCCAACACCACATCCTTAGAAGTGTTATATATAGTAAGTAAGTATGTATAAATATATTTTAAGTGTTTAGTTGAAGTTGTTACTCCATTTGTATAAGTATGTGGGTCTGAAAAACATTTCAAATAAAATAGTCTTAACAAAACAAAACTACTACGTTTTGTGGCAAAAAGTTGCTGTATTTAAAAACTAATTTATTTTTTGCTACTCCTTTTTTTGCTCTCGTCCTGGTCAGAGTTTTATTTTTGCCAAATTGTTGGATTATTACAGGACCCACAACAACAATAACCGGATGTTCGTAAGCATTTGTGTTGTTGTTATGCTTAAAGGAAACTAATTGTTCATGCATTTAAAATGTTTATATACTACCACACATAAATATATATATATTTTTCTTTTGTATTTTTCCAGAAAATTTATTACAATATTTAGTGAAAAATAAGATTCCGAGTATTTCATTATAAAATAACATTCAAACAAGGAATAGTTTTGTCTTCTATGTATGTTTTGCTACTAAATGTGGTATTTAAATGTTTATACAATTTGTGTATTTACTTTAACATGTAATTTATCTATATACATATTTCTTGATCTTTTATGGTTGCATGTACATATATTTAGCGACACAATTAGCTTTTCTTTGTTTAATGACCAAAAATACTAATTATGTGTTTTTTGTAATTTGTGTAAGTACTATATTAAACATTTCTTAAATGAGTTCTGAGCGATTTCATTCATATACATATATAAAAGTCGAATTTAAAAGAATGTTGTAGAATTATTTTTGCTTAAATAATCTAAGTAAATTGTTTAAAATTTCAAAAACCAGAACAGAGTTAGAACAGAACTGGAACAGAACTAGAACAGAATTAAACAGAACTAGAATAAAACTAGAACAGAACTCAAATAGAAATAGAACAGAACTAGAACAGAACTAGAACAGAACTAGAACAGAACTACAACAGAACTATAACAGAACTAGAACAGAACTAGAACAGAACTAGAACAGAACTAGAACAGAACTAGAACAGAACTAGAACAGAACTAGAAGAGAACTAGAACAGAACTAGAACAGAACTAGAACAGAACTAGTACTGAAAAGGACTAGAACAGGACAGAATAATTTGTTGTTCTACAGACATAAGTTAGTTTTTATGTAGATTGTTTAAAAATATGTTTATTCTAGTTATTTAAATTTATAAATATTAATTACTTTTGTGGAATGTAATAACATATTTAACTAATTTATAAAATTTTTCTAAAAGAATAACTTTAAATGTTATTTAATAGGAAGAGCAATAAACAATTTATGTTTTCCCATTTTGGTTAAAACTTTGTGGGCGAATTGTTGGACAATACTGTTTTTTTAAGGGGAATATACATTTATATATAAGTATTACCTGCTTTTACAAGAATTTAAATTAGAAAATTTTTCTTTTGGCCAACTATAGTTAAAGACATGAGATTATGTTAGTGTTTTTATATGTGTACCTATATATTTTAATCTTCTATCCATTAGTTTTTGGACTTTTTTCTCCACCTTGTCGTTCTTGTTACTTCGTGATAGCAACTACTTTCTTTAAAACTTAAACAACTGCTTGGAATGTATAAATGTACATCAAAACTGCCGGGTATGAAGATACTCTATCTGGGCAAAAATTTTTAGATCTACTTTTTGGCACTTATTTTTTTTGAACCACAATATGTATGTTACAAAATATAAAGCAAAATTGTTTCTTGTTTTATGGTACATTTTTCTTAAATTTAGTTTATTGTTTTTAAAGATCTGACATACAACAAATTGTTTGTGGTCAGATTGTTAAAAGTTTTAACTTTGTAGCATGACACTTAAATGCCAAGAGATGTAAGGAGGGGAAGTTTAGAGGCAATAATAGTAAATGGATTTTTCTTTAAAATGCGTATGTACTTAATTTGTTTTATATGGATAATAGTGTGGTATGCATATTTACAACTATAGGAAATATAAAAAATTTGTTGGTAATTCTATGAAAAATTTTCAATGGACATAGTTCAATAGTACATACAACGTTATAAAATTTTGTATAAACTATTTTCAAATTATTTATACAAAAATAAATCACCCTAATGTTTATGAACATATGTAGCACTTTATCTATTTTAAAATAATAATAACTTTTTCTATACAACCCAGTAATTTATTGCCGAAAGATGTTATTAGATATTTATCGTATTTCAAGTGAAAATGGCAAAAATATTGGGGAATAAACTTAAAGCTTTGCGGGTACTGTAAAATAAAATGTAGATGATTACTGAGCTACTATTTTTAACCTGTGATTATACCCTACACCACTATAGTGGGGAGGGTATTATAAGTTTGTGCTGATGTTTGTAACATACAAAAATATTGGTCCAATACCCACCTTAAAGTATACCGATCGATT